>NC_081826.1:241685250-241857750 GCF_030867095.1 Alligator mississippiensis
ATAGGAATTCAATTAATTTTAACCCTTTGGGTAACCACTGGCAACTGATAACTTTTTAATGACAATCTCTGTAGAGTGTATTTCTCAGAAGTTGGATGCATGGGAATAAATGACTCATACAATTCACAGAAGGGCATTTTTTTCTCATTTCTGCAATGTGCTTGTTACAAACCTCACTATGGTCTGGGGGTTTATGGGATGTCATGAATGTTTTCTTGTGTTTATTTTACTGATATGATTTGTGGTCTCATCAAAAAGCCCATGTTATGCTACAGCCATATATATTGCTGTTATCACTGTATAGATTGTTATACTGTCTTTATATCTCTTTATGATTTTGGACTTAGTTTATCCATGGAACTGAGGAAAAAGGAGTGGGAAGAACTGCTAAATATATCTTGCCATTGTGTCACTTGGGTAAGAAGAATTGCCCCTCCCAGGCACAGGCAGAAGGAGAAATTATTAGGCTGGGCTCTCAAGGCATTGTCTGCCTTTAATGGGGAAATGGAGGCCATAGCAGAAGCATTCATGTCACGACCCCCATCAGATAATACCTGGTAATACCTGTGAATTCTGCAAACACTGCAAACCATGATTTTGACTCAATCATTAAATGCAGTATAGAGACATGAGAAGAAGAAGAATGGGAAAATTAACTTTCTATAGCAAAGGTATCTGATGGAAATAACTCATCAGCCAGAGGGATGCTAATTATCTCATGGAGAGAAGTTTCTTGAGGATTCTGGAGACTCACATAGAATTGGGACCATGGGTGACTGGTGCCTCCTGAAACTGGGAAGGCACAGTTTGTGGGTGGCAGCACTGGCAACAGGGTGGCAAGTGGCGACTGCCTGCAGAAGCCTGCATCATTGGTGACAGGGTGGGGGGTGGCAAGTGGCAACTGTCAGCAGAAGCCGGCAGTGTCGGGGTGGTGATCGGCAACCACTTGCAGAAGCTGGTGGTGGCAGCTGCACAGGTAGTGACTGCCCACTGAAGCCCATGGCAGCAGTGGGGGGGGGGGTGAGCAACGACCACCCACAGCAGCCAGTATTGGTGTCAGCAGCAGACAATCTTAGGGGGGGCACATGCCCCCCTGTGCCGTGCCCCTCCTACAAGTTGCCTATGATTGGGACAATGCTGAGAGGGGCTGGGTGGCTTGAAGGTATTATAAGACCTATTTGTAAAGTGGCTAAGGTCTTTGGATCCCAGGCGTTGAAGCTTCCAGGTCCCCAGCATTCAGGGCTGGCAGAATCAACAGGAAGGCTGTTTTCTGGAAATATTAACAGGTCTCTTAGGTAGGCTAGGCTGTAGCCAAATGAGAGTGTACGGAACTATATTTGTCTTTTTGTTCTTTCTACAAATTTTTGGTCAATTTTTCTTGTATAATTCTTTTCTCCAATATTAAAAAAAAATATGTTTTTGTTTTGTCTCCTAACTGATTGCCTGTGGCAGAGTGACCTCTGGGTAAGTGATATTCTAGGCTTGCCCATTCTATGGAAAGGGGTACCTAAAATTTTCTCCACAACCCAAAAAGGGCTGATAGAGATTCCCCTGCTGTATCCATGAGGTCCAGGATAAGGATAGTGGAAATGAGGTTTGCAGAGTTAAGGAGTAATCTCACTGCAAACCTTAGTCTGTTCTTTAGGACAAATAGCAGGACAGCTGAGAGAAGCACAGAGGTCTGGGGGTACCCCACAGATGGGTTTGTGACAGTGCTTTTCTATATATTTAGTAGTAAAAGTGGATTCCAGTTAGCTTGCTTTTCTAGCAGCGAATCCTTCTGCATTTGTTAAACATAGTAGGACAAATTCATTACTTAATGACCTCATTAGAATTATACTGTGGTTGCATTTGGGCCAAAAGTTTATATATAATTATATTTCAGATACTAATATAATATCTGAGCCTAACTTTTTTTCCCTGAAATTAGATCAGCACTTTGGATAGAGAAATGAACATAGGAAATAGTGGGACCCACTTCCTGTAGCTGTTCCTTTGTTCCCATCATTGATCTTTTAGAATATAAATTGAATACAAATTAGTAGTAGAATATTTTACTATTCCACATTAATAATAAATGAATAGGATGATTTACTATACATATATTTCTGCTTAAATATGGCTTTACTTCTGGCCAGGCTGTCTTAATTTTCATTTTAATTTAAAAAAAAATGCTATATGGACCATGAAAGACTACTCCAGTTTAGCCTTGCAATACAGATTAATATTCTAACAGTTTTCTGATCAGATTAAGCAAATGTTGTTTTAACACAGTGTGGAAGGCATTTCCAAGAATGTTAAAAAGTAGGAAAATGGGCTTGGTTTGACACATTCAGGAGATGCACATATATGAAACTGAACTTTCTTGTGTTCCGATTGAGGATGTCAGCGTGGGTTAGTTTTGCCTCTGAATGCTTTAAAATATAAAGTCTTAATATACTCATAAGAATATGTAAGCAATCATATAGAAGTGATTTTTCACTTGCAACTGGACCTAGAATTTACACTGCTTTATAGCAAAATCTTGCTGTTTTTTTCTGTTCTGCAAATAAAAATGTTACATGGAACAATCCATCTTTGGATGGCTTTAGCCTTTATAATGTACTTAGTTACCATTAGGATCCTATTAAATGTACAATATTAAAAACAAAATCACTTGACCTACATAAAGAAGGTCTGTTGACTGACACAGAGAAGGATTGGCTTACATGTTATGATGGATTTGAGGCCAGATTGTAGCTGTTGCCTTTAAAGCAGGAGAAAGTATTTTGTCTAATGGCTTGACAAGAAGGTTTCTTTATACAACAGAGATTGAAAAACTAAAAAAATAAAAACACTTTAAGCCACAGGAGAAAATGTTGGATTTGTCTACACTGTAGACTGTTGTGTAGTAGAAAGATACACAAGCTATTTCAAGCCCTCTGCAGCAGCATAGAACTCAGCATGGCTAATTTATGTGGCTTTGAGAGTGTGGCAGGTTAGTTAGCCCACACTAAGCTCCAGGCTGTTGTGGCTAACCTGCTGCCAGTACGTAAGCTAACTAGTTTAAAGTTAGATCAGTCTTCTCTGCACTAGTCATGCCTTTAGATAGAGGATAAAACACAGTTTCTGAAAGCAGAATCTGGCAAGTAACTAGGGTAACTCTCCTGGTTTTGAGAAAAGAACCATGGGATCTTAACAATATAGTCAAAACAACTGGTTTACAATTCAGCAACACTAACAGAACAGTGAAGAATTGGTTCCACATCCACTCTCAGGAAAGAATACTAGTGCCTGCCCACATCTGGATTTTCTACCCCAAAAAACCCCGATCAGCTGATAATTGCTTATCATATAACAGGACCAGAGAGTGTGTAGCAGTTTGCTTGCAGGACAGATTACAGCAACAAATAACAGAAACCCAGGTAAAGCGTTGCAATGCTGAGATTCATATGGAAAGATGAAGTAACTGGTAAAATATTCTGCTTATTTGTATAAATGCAGGGACCTAAATGTTTGTAGTTATTGGGCATGATATTAAACAAAACTAAAATATCTTACCAGCAAATAGTTAGATTTGGTATTCAACTTTATTATTATTTTTATTGTGAAAAACTAGCAAGTCAGATTGTCCATTTATGTGTTATCCATCTCACTCCAGCTGGTAGCTCTCATATCTGTGCCTGGCAGAGTGATTTTAATTTACCCAATACAGAAGAATTTTGGCTTCAAATCCATAAACATACTGGTTATATTTCCATTTGCACAACTCATTGAATTAATCAGAATAAGATATTATATGGGAAATGCATCTCTCCCTCAATAAGAACCACAGCTTGGATAAATCTATTCTGGAACCACAGGTTGTTTTAATTATATGTTGTGAGACTACCACATAATAATGCATTTGGAGAATACTTCCTTTTAGCAATTCCTCATTTTCTTAACTTGAGATATTAATTTTCCCTTGACCTTTTGCTGAGAAGAATGAAGAGTCATATGAACTGAAGTTAAACCTTTATTAAAACTACTTTTTGTGACTTGCAGAATGGGCGAGTCAATGAGCACAAGTGGTTGACCAAAGGTTTTAAGTTATTGATAAAGAAATGGATCACAACACTTAAGTTACCTTTTCTGTGGAATACCTAACTAGATTCCCAAAGAGACACATTGCTTTCTTCCATAAACTATACAGAAAGTTATTATTGTGTGTTAAATTGGAGCTAAGAGTAAAACTGACTGCAAAATATGTTTTCCATTTTAATTTGCCCAGTCATATGTTATTGCTTCTGGTTCCTTGCCAATACAATATAATCAGGAGGATTGGGTACTTCGATATATTTTTTTCAGTCAGAGTGCTTTCTATTTGCATTTTCTGTTAAGATAAAAACTAGTCCCTGTGTCAATAGTCACAAGAAATTATTCCTTGATGGAACTATGGTAGTATGGGCCCATGAGTTCTCCTACCTAAACAATCAGAACTTTTGGTCAATCCCAGTTTTCCATGACTGGTATGTGTTTCATGATACTATTGGTTTACTTATATATACAGGTACTCCTCACTTAATGTCGTCCCGGTTAATATTGCTTCGTTATTACGTTGCTGATATCTATTAGAGAACATACTCATTTAAAGTCACGCAACATTTGGTTATAACGTTGTTTAGCTGACACCTGCTAGTAGGTAGCTATTGTGATGTAACTGGATTCACTTAACATTGTTTTGCTTAAAGTCGCATTTTTCAAGAATGTAGCAACAATGTTAAGTGAGGAGTAGCTATAATGTATTTTATTATATACTATATAAGCTCCAGTAAGAACATTGCACTGATAGTGAGGGCAGTCTCAAACTGAAAGAGGTTGCTGCCATCTGAGTCATGAGTTACTCTCACTTAGAGAAAAATAGCAGTTATATTCTTCCACTATCCTGGCTGACTATGCTTTGGTACTCCAGATTCATTAGGTCAGAGAGTGAAAAAATCTTTGGAATCAAGGTCCTAAAGATGTTCTGGAAGATCTGAACAGAATATATAGATCCATGGCCAAAGTTATCATAAGTGGATTGTATGTGGGATTGTTTACATGTATCTACTGTTTTATTTTTTTCTATTTTCTTTCCACAATTCAAATTTAACAAAAATCAAAATATGTTCCCATGTAAAATTTCATGCATTGCATTTAAAAGTATAGACAAGCTTTTCACAAATATTTTTTCTTTAGTTAAGCTTGGAATCAGTTCAAACACAATTTTCTTAGATTTCTCTCTTAAATGAGCCCTCAGTTGCACATGGGGTTCTTTAATTATTACTACTCATTGTACTTAGCCTGTGACCCTCCAATTCTAATCCATCGGGCACAAAGCAAGACGATCCCCGAGTGAGGCAAAAAAGGGAAAGGGGCCAGGAGGCTTCCATGGCTGACCAGAGAAATCCAGGGCAGCCTAAGGGCCAAAAGGGGAGCACATAAAAAGTGGAAACAAGGTGAGATCACTAAAGATGAATATACCTCCTCTGCTCGTGCTTGTAGGGAGGCAGTTAGGCGGGCCAAAGCTACCATGGAGCTGAGGATGGCAACCCAAGTAAAAGACAACAAGAAATTGTTTTTTAGATATATTGGGAGTAAAAGGAAGGCCCAGGGAGGAATAGGACCACTGCTAAATGGGTAGAAACAATTGGTGACAGACAGTGGGGACAAGGCTAAACTCCTCAATGAGTTCTTTGCCTCAGTGTTCCTAAGTGAGGGGCACGACAAGTCTCTCTCTGGGGTTGTAGAGAGGCAGCAGCAAGGCGCCAGACTTCCATATGTAAATCCTGAGGTGGTGCAGAGTCATTTGGATGAACTGGATGCCTTTAAATTGGCCGGCCCGGATGGGCTCCATCCGAGGGTGTTGAAGGCACTGGCCAACATCATTGCAGAGCCACTGGTGGGAATATTCAAACGCTCGTGGAGCACGGGCCAAGTCCCGGAGGACTGGAAAAGGGCTAACGTGGTCCCTATTTTCAAAAAGGGGAGGAAGGAGGACCCGGGCAACTATAGGCCGGTCAGTCTCACCTCCATCCTTGGTAAAGTCTTTGAAAAAATTATCAAGGCTCACATTTGTGAGAGCCCGGCAGGGCAAATTATACTGAGGGGAAACCAGCACGGGTTTGTGGCGGGCAGAACGTGCCTGACCAATCTAGTCTCTTTCTATGACCAGGTTACAAAACGCCTGGACACAGGAGGAGGGGTGGATGTCGTATACTTAGACTTCAGGAAGGCCTTCGATACGGTATCCCACCCCTTACTGGTGAACAAGCTAAGAGGCTGTGATGTGGATGACTACACAGTCCGGTGGGTGGCGAATTGGCTAGAGGGTCGCACCCAAAGAGTCGTGGTAGATGGGTCGGTCTCGACCTGGAAGGGTGTGGGCAGTGGGGTCCCGCAGGGCTCAGTCCTTGGACCGATAGTCTTTAATGTCTTCATCAGTGACTTGGACGAGGGAGTCAAATGTACTCTGTCCAAGTTTGCAGATGACACAAAGCTATGGGGAGAAGTGGACACGCCGGAGGGCAGGGAACAGCTGCAGGCAGACCTGGATAGGTTGGACAAGTGGGCAGAAAACAACAGGATGCAGTTCAACAAGGAGAAATGCAAAGTGCTGCACCTAGGGAGGAAAAATGTCCAGCACACCTACAGCCTAGGGAATGACCTGCTGGGTGGCACAGAGGTGGAAAGGGATCTTGGAGTCCTAGTGGACTCCAAGATGAACATGAGCCGGCAGTGTGATGAAGCCATCAGAAAAGCCAATGGCACTTTATCGTGCATCAGCAGATGCATGACGAATAGGTCCAAGGAGGTGATACTTCCCCTCTATCGGGCGTTGGTCAGACCGCAGTTGGAGTACTGCGTGCAATTCTGGGCACCGCACTTCAAGAAGGATGCGGATAACCTGGAGAGGGTCCAGAGAAGGGCAACTCGTATGGTCAAGGGCCTGCAGACCAAGCCCTACGAGGAGAGACTAGAGAAACTGGACCTTTTCAGCCTCCGCAAGAGAAGGTTGAGAGGCGACCTTGTGGCTGCCTTTAAGTTCATCACAGGGGCACAGAAGGGAATTGGTGAGTATTTATTCACCAAGGCGCCCCTGGGGGTTACAAGAAACAATGGCCACAAGCTAGCAGAGAGCAGATTTAGATTGGACATTAGGAAGAACTTCTTCACAGTTCGAGTGGCCAAGGTCTGGAACGGGCTCCCAAGGGAGGTGGTGCTCTCCCCTACCCTGGGGGTCTTCAAGAGGAGGTTAGATGAGTATCTAGCTGGGGTCATCTAGACCCAGCACTCTTTCCTGCTTATGCAGGGGGTCAGACTCGATGATCTATTGAGGTCCCTTCCGACCCTAACATCTATGAATCTATGCATTTCTTGTTATTAATAGAGCTGGACAAATACCACAAAACGTTTTCCCATGTTTTTCCTTGAATTTAAAAATGAATTCACTTTGGTCTCTATTTAGTCACTTTGTAAAAGTCCTGAGTGATTGAATCTTACTCACATGAATGCCTGGGAAAGTATATTTAAGCTTCAGTGCTTGAGTAGTCTAGAATGGCAAATGTTAAATTTATTCTGGAAGTGCTCACATGACTAGAGAGGCAATTAAATGAGCCAGAAAAGGATGTGACCGCACCCTTCACAGCTCAGATTGCCCAGGCATGCACAATTACTTTGTGTCAATGAGTGTGGTGATGATGACAGATAATTACAGACTAATAAATATAATATGCTGGGTATATTTTTATGCAATGGGATCCTGTGCATTTAACACAGCAGGGGACATTGTTCTCAACCCTTCACTAGCACACAGGTAAAAAGGTAATTAAGTGAGCCATGCAAGGTTCTGACCTCACTCTTCAAAACCAGGACCATGCAAATAGGTAATTACTTCTTGTGAATATGACGAGAGAATATTAAACTATGAAAAGCCAGTCAATAAATGTATTTGTAGCCTATTTTATTTAGAGGGATAATGCCTCAGAAAAAACCCAAATGCAAATTTCCAGAATTCTCTAATACTGGTTATTGACTCTCTCTTAGAAATACAAAATCCCCATTATATTCTTCAAGTCAAGATCATAGACCTGATCCAAGACCCACTGAAAGCAGTGCTATTTTCTTCATTTCCTAAGGTCATTCCAGCTTGCTATTTAGTGCATTTTAGATTAAGATACAGAAGAATTGGGCTTATGCAATCTGGAAAGGCAATTAGTATCATGTGATATATGTAACTGAGTAAGCTTTAACTTCTACTATTCAATATTAAATACTCATGGTAAACCATTTATACTCAACCATTGCATTAAGAATGCATTAACCATCATGAATAGTTCCAACGAAATTGATATCTGCTGGTGGACCTTCTAAGAACAGAAAGACATACTAAATGAATTGTGTACATTAGGTGCAGATGCATGTAACAATTGAACCTTTTCAAAAGTCATTGATTGGGAACTAGTTGGTAGTAGTGTGCAGTGCAGTGGCTCAGATACTTGTGGGGGCAGGATGCGATTGAGTACCCAGCCCAGTAGGCCTCACTTTGGGAAAGAAGGAGAGTGTGAGGAGTGCCTTCACCCATGATTTGGAGATGTTTTGGGGTGGATGACCAGTGGCTGGCAGTGCTTTCACTTTTCTACTTTCCATTGTTTTCTAAACATAAGTTTAATAACTTCAAAAACCTTCAAATGACTATAGTCTGGAATGTGCTTGTCTAATTTTGGTTCGGAGGAGGGGGGACTGCTTGCTCTCACACTTTTTTGTTCACTGCTGAGGTCTTAAAAACCTTAGAGGTTTTTAAGACCTGGCTAGACAAAGCCTTGGCTAGGATGATCTGTTTGGAGATGGTCCTGCTTTGAGCAGAGGGTTAGACTAAATGACCTCCTGAGGTCCCTTCTAACCCTAATTTTCTATGAATCTATGATTCCACATGCCATGGACTTGCTCTCATATACATGCCACATACCATGAGCTTGCTCCACATGCCATTCCTGCTTGCTCTCATACCATTCCCTTACCATTTATAGTAGTACACACCCTTTTTGGCACCTCTGTTAGGAAGTTGTGAACTGGTGCCACCTTCTCCTGGACCATCACCTCTGCCTCTGTTTTCTTTTGATGCATCAGCACCTTTGACCCAGTTGATACTTGCATGAAAAAATATTCTACCCGATGGTAGAGTAGGAGAAGCTCCCATGCTCAGTGTGAAACTGACCCCTTTTATACTTTTAGCCTTCTTAGTAAGGTTCCACCATAATACTGTACAAATCTCCCTGCTTTCTTTTTTCCCTTCACTGCTGACATACAAAAAAAGCTCACATATTTGGAATAAATAAATAAAACCATGTCCGATAGACTGCAGCCCCTACAGCTGTCTCTTTGTACAGCTCTTCCCTAGAGAGTTGCTCCTTCTGTGAGTCCAGAGCACGTTATTTTTGTACCAGACATCCATCCTCTACAATGGTGGAAAAAACTTTCCTACATACAATACCAGTGGTAACACTGGCACCTTTGCCAAGGCTGCCTGTCCCTTAAAAGAGAGGCCCCAGTTTCTGCTGGATCTTCATCAGCATGGTGTCCCAGGCTTCTCTGCCTGAGATGGCTGACTTTAAGATCACCCCCAGTATTTTAACTCGGTCCTTAACCACAGCAACCCCAGCCTCACTACTCCTTTCATCCTTTCCTACACAAAACAGGTTATTTTATGGACATTTAGCTTTGCATCCAATGCCTTAGCACCTGCACCACAGATACTGTCTAGAACTATCACATTTATATTATTCATGTATGCAGTGCACTCCACTACTGCCCCATCACTGCCTGGGATTGATATCTCCTTGATCACTCAGTCTCTTCTGATCCTGTTGACCAGAGGCTCCACTATGCAAATAAAGTGTATTGGTGACAGTGGAGTCCCCTGATGCACCTATAACCTGATCCACATTGGGTATGAAAGATACCCATTGAGAAATATCTTGCTCTATTCATCTTTATATAACATTTGAATTAAGCCTGCAAAGATTGATGGGACCCCCACCTGATTTCAAATGGTAAACACAAGAGGTCATAGGTCTTCTCCAGGTCTAAATTAAGAATAGCCACACTCATATTCTGATCCCTACAATATTGCCAGGCATCCTGTGGTATCTGAGGGAGGTCACAATTTGCCTCCCCGTGACTATGAAGGTCTGGTTCTCCTGTACCATAGCTGTGTACCTGAAAATGATGGTGGGAGCAATCACTTTGGCTAGTAGTTTATTGCCTTTTGCCTATATTATCCTTTTTTATAAACAAGAAATTGGCCACATAACTTTTTGTCTCCTTTCTTAAACAGGAGCATAATCAGACCAATCTCCATGCTGATCCTCAAACATGCCTTCACCAGGCACTTTCTATAGACCTCCAGGAAGTCTGGCCCAATTAAGTCACAAATGCAATTGCAAATATACAATGTGTTAGGGAGAGAATCCTTTCTTGGGGTGTTCCCATTCTATTTTTAGTGTTGTCATCAGCTCTTTCAGTGTCCACTGTTCTGTCAGTGTTTTTTTTTTTATTTTTTTCCCCCCATCAGGGACACTGCCAGCTTATCCACAAAGGACTTTGGGGCTCCCTGATCAACCTCCTTAATTGCATACAGGTTTTAATAAAAGCCTGTAGCTTCGCTTATCATGTTTTCTAGGGAATTGTGATTGGCCTCCTTCCCATCTACCAAGGTCCTCATGTGTTCCATCCCTGTCCTGTGTTGCTGACTAAAAAGGAGACCACTCCTCCTGCTCCTTGACCCAATATGCCCAAGTTAGGAAAAAAAATCCTTTCCCCCTTCTCTATAAACAAGACTGTCAGATGATTTTTGGTCTAATTTATTTGGCATTGAGAACCCCTGTGCTGCCTACCTGTACAGGTGCTGCAGTCTCTGTTGTAGTTACCAAAACAGTCTTCTCGCTTGCTCATCTCTACCCAACCTGCCCATAAGAGTCCTTTTCTCTTCACTTTGGCCCACCAGCATGCTGTGTCAGGGTATAACTCCATAGTATCCTCCATCCTCTGTATAAAGTGCTATACTTGTGTCTCACCTCCTCCTCTTCCAGGGACTTGGTGTTTAATTTTCACATCCTTCTCCCTTTTGCACCTCAATTCCCCATCTCTGTTTTAATTCTCAACATCACATGGTCCATGAAGAAGACTGGGCTTTGCTCCAACTCCCAGATCTTCCACCCACATAGTAGTAAAACAAAATCAATTTGCAACCAAACCTGGCCTGATGTGTTCCCTCGGGTAAACCCTGTATCAGTTCCAGGGATTATTCTTGCATATCCAGTAACTAGTGGTCTAAACCCATTTTCCACAGGATGACCTGTCCCTTTAAAAGGTCTCCTGAGTTCCCCTCTTGCCCTCCTCCTCCAGGATGCAACTGAAGTCCCTAAGCAACATAAGGCAGGTTGCACCTGGAAGGAAGGCATCTGTTTCACTCAGCAGGGCAAATGGACCTCGCTGTTGGAGGAGGTGAACACATTTAGTACCCTAAATTTAAAATCGACCTAATTTGAAGATAGTCTGCTAAAGTCTGCCACCTGCAAACTCTTGGTGCCATACAAGCTTTACCTGGAGTTGTTTTATCTGTATAGCAACCCCTGCTGCCCTATTTTCATTGCTACCTGACCACCACAAGGAGCCCAGGGTCTATTGCTTCTGGTAAGAGTACTCTATATACCCAGGGCTACTGCATTTTTTAAAGACAGATTAGGTCTGCCATCACACTCTCCAAGAATGCCCTTAGGCCCTCCATATCCATGAGACTCTCCTGATTCAGAATGCTCCACAGGTACATGGAGGCTACCATTAAAAAAACAGCACTCCCCACCAACATTGAAAAAAAACCACTAGCATCCTCTTGCATTGCACTTTCCCCTCGATGGCCTGAGTCCTCTGACCCTCCCAGTTTATCCCCGCCTTTCATTTATGATGG
The DNA here is from genome assembly GCF_030867095.1 of Alligator mississippiensis. NCBI lineage: Eukaryota > Metazoa > Chordata > Crocodylia > Alligatoridae > Alligator > Alligator mississippiensis. The sequence goes on from NC_081826.1 coordinate 241,697,219, forward strand.
CTTACCTTTTGCTCCCATTGCTTTCATCTCCTTTTCCCTAAGGTGGCTTCCATTTATGTTCCCCTGGCTTTTCTTTCCATTGTCTTGGCTTTTATCTCCTTTCCCTTGACTTTTGTTTCTGTTGCTTTGCCTTTCATTTCTGGCCTTTTGACTTTCATTTTTGTTACCTTAACTAGTTTCCAGAGGATCCACTCCTCCTGACTCCCCACTTTGCTTGCCCTGCCTCAGGCCCCTCTGGATGCCTAGGCTCTGCAAAGGTGAGCCCTTTCCAGAGGACTCATTTTTTGGCCAGATCTTCCAGGAGCTACCTTCCATGTTTCTCCTGTACCTGCCATTCCTTCAGTTTTCTCCCCTCCCCTTTTGGCTCTCTCTGCCCCTCCTCTTTGCTTCCCTGTTCAGGAGGTATCTTTCTCTCTTCCATAATCCTCACTTCCTGGGCTATCTCCTCCTCCATCATCCTGTACTCCCTCCTACACCCAGCTCCTACAACTGATCTTAGTTCCAAACTGTTAGTTCAAGCATTGCATCTTTCCTAGCTTTTTAGGGCCCTTTCCCCTTCTCACCTTCCCCTTTATCCTGGGGTTCAATCACCTTTCATCTTGCTGATTCTGGCCTGCTACTCTTTCTTCCACTGAATTTGCAAATGTTTTCAGGCAATCCCAAAACACAGGTTCTTGGGGGCTGCACAAGTTGCAGTGCCAAATTTCTATATACTCCTTTGCAATGTACAAAGGATCCATGAAGATTTACCACAGCAGACCATCAGACAGAACTGCTGGCTGGCTGGCAATCTGCTGCCACAGGTGGACTTAAAAAGGAAGGATGCTTTTCCCAGCAGCCAAACAGGAAATCCTAATATTGGCTAGCTAGTTGATCAATGAGTTAGAGCCTCCAGCAGGTTCAGTCAACAAAGCTAAGCTACCTGTTAGGGCCTCCTGACAGTGTGTGTGTGAAGGGAGGAGGTGGTAGTGGGGAAGGAGCAATCCTGGAGGACCAGCTGGACCTGTGCCACAAAACATTTAGTGTTCTCATGTAACAGTGAACTGGTTCAAAACAGTACTTGATTTTCCAGGTACATTCTTGAACTGTTCCAGGAAGATTTACACTGCTTTAATGGGTTTGTATATCTGTCTGCTTAACCACATTTAAATCATGTGAATGTTATGTGTGTGTGTCCATGTCCATTAGTAGCTGCAAGATATTCACCCTTACCAAATTTAACATTTTCTTTGGAACCTGTTTCAGGAAAAATAGTTACTAAAAATCAGTTTTGATAATATGTTATTTCTCAGTGAAGTAATTGCTATCTATTTTATGTAGGATATTTTAAATACTGTGGAAGAAAATGAATGGGCAAAAATGCCATTTCCCCACTCCAATTTGTAAGGACTTTTTCTGCTAAGCAGCTCTAGTTTACACTTGGCTTGCTTTAAATTTTGAACAAATAACTGGCTTATGTTAGTGACAGCCAGCTCCTGTCATTAGATAGCTCATTACAAGCTTAGGCCCCAGTCCTGCAATGAACCCCATGCAGGCAGACACCTGCATTCATATGGAGCTCATTATACAGTTGGCCCTGGGTGGGAGTTGGCTTTCTTAGAAGGAAGAGGTGGTTAGAGTGCAAGCATCATATTTCCCCTGACTTTTGCAAATGATGTATAAGCCATGTTGAAGGCTACAATAATGAATATGTTTTAAACTGAGATAATAATATTACAATCTTTTAACATTTTTATAAAAAAAGCAAAATAAAAAAGGCAGTTCCTATTTACAGAATAACATTTTAAAAAATTAATGAAAAAGATACCATAATATGTGCCTTTGCCATCAGAACATATAGATATCCTGCAAGCAGATCTGACTGAAAATACATTTTATTTTCTATGAAAATTTTCAAATCAAAATGAGAATTCTTGTTTGTCAAAGGTTCCTAGTTCATAGATTTTAAAGCCAGAAGGGGCTTTAAAAGTTAGAAGTCTTCAGCTTGGAAAAGAGAAGGCGGAGTGGGGGATGTGACAGAAGTCTGTAAAATCATGAAAGACGTGGCTAAAGTGAAGAGGGAATTGCTATTCACCAAGTCCCAGAACCGAGACCTAGGGGACACCCACTACAATTAGTAGGAGGCAGGTTTAAAAATAACAAGAGAAAGTACTTTTTTAATGCAATATGTGGTTAACGTGTAGAATTCATTGCTACAGGAGGTGTCAGAGACAGATAGCAAAGCTGGGTTCAAAAAAGGATTAGACAAATTAATGGATGATAGATCTATTAACAGCTGTTGAACAGAATGTTTGGAGATGTCTCCTCTGGCATCTCTAAATTAAAAATGGTGGAAGGTAATGGATAGGAGATAGATCACTCTAGATATCTGTTTCAAAGCATCCAGTCCTGCTACAGTCAGAGACAAACTACTGGGCTAGATGGACCATTGGTCTGACCCCCTATGACACTTCTTATGTTCTTGACATGGGTATGTACAATGGTCATAAACCATTGTCTGACCTGGGCATGTATAATACACCCTTATGTATATGGTTTGAGGCATTTGGGTCAGGCCCCTCCAATGAAAAATTTACATTTTAAAAGAAGAAACCTGTAAGAATAACACCTGAGAACAGACTATTCAGGGAAGGACATTTCTTATAGTGGAGAAATTAAGAGAAATAATATATCTTTGGGATACTGGATTAGTTATTTTTATGTCTGAAAGAATGGAAATATACATAGTATGGGTTCCCCACAAATCTAAAGGATGATGTATGTATACCTTAGAAGCAAAGTTTATTCCCATGACTTTAGGCCCTTAGTTAGCAGAAGAAGGCTGAAGTAGGCTGATAGGAGAATTTGCAATAGGACCTGACATGGAGGTCTGAGAGAAGAGCTGCCTTCTAACCTGTGGTGCTGTGTAGGAGCTGAAGTCTTAATTGTAAAATGCAAGGTATAATCAGAATATTGTTCTGATATTTTCTGTTATTTATTCATTCTTAGGTCTCTGTCTGTATCTCAGCATATAGTTACTGATTTCTTATGTTTGCTCTTGTTTTTATAATACATCTTCTTGTTATATTTTATAATTTTTTGTTGTCAGTGCTAAGTGTAATTTCAGAACATTTGACAATACAGGCAGGACTCTTTCAAGGAAAGGGTGATCAATCATTTATGAGCACATAACCAGACAAGAGTATGATTCTTGTAGTGTACAAAATACCCTGTGCTCAAGGCTGGCAAGACCTAAGTGAAGCAGGTAAAATTAAGGAATCATTGGACAAGGTGACCTTTGGAGCATCTCAGTCTGTCCCCAGTGGTCAACCCCTGAAGCTATGAGAATACCCTGAGCGTCTCTCTCAAAGGTGCACCTGACTGCAACCTGGTCAGCGTTGTTCTAATTAATGCATGAATTGCAGGGTGGGGGGAGATGGAGAATGGTTGAAAAGCACAGAATTCACCAAGTTATTGGTGGACAGGTTTTTTGATTAAAAAATGCATATTTTCAATAGACCTAAATTTGCCTGTTTTATGAATTTTAATTAAGAATCTTAATTTTATGTGAACTTCCTATTCAGTGACTACAGTACATCCTTGGTTAGCTGAACTCCTGTGGAAATCACCTGTTGAAAAGCTATTTGGATAACTAAATTTGTCTATATAAATGAAGGAGTTAACAGGTACTGTATCAAACTCAAAGTATAGAGATACAGCATTGTATTAAATAAAGCTTAAACCAGTATACAATACCAACATTTACGTTTTACAGTACTGTATCCAGGTCAAGCGGCAATAGAGGCAATGATGTATTAAATTGAGACCAGATCATCACACAATACTAACAGTTAAAAATGTTGCCATGTGGACAAGGAAGAGGGTGTACATATTATGATTTTGATCTCTTCCATCAACAAAGAGAACTTCGTTTACGTGGCTGTAGAACTTAGGTAGCATCAGCTTGCCTTTCTGTGTCTCATTTGATTGAAGAAATAGAAGAGGATTCAAATCTGTTTGTAAGCCCTGCTTTGTCAAATCTACAGGGATTCTGTATATGCAGCGTTTGTATGGCTGGGGCTAGAAGCAGCAGTGTACTATACTTCCTCCTTTGTGATCTTCCTTTCAGTTTTATATTTGGTTGTATGTTAGAAAATCTTCCAATCCTTGTAAATCATTATTGTGCTCCTCTACAGATATTTGTTGCATAAGAATGCACACAGAAAGACAGCGTATTGAAGAGTCTTGCATAGAGGTTCCCACTGCAACTTCCAAATAGAAAGACATACAATAAAGAATTAATTATCTCTCTCAATATTTCACATTTAAAGTTCTTCCTTTTCTTTTCTGTCAGTCTCTTATTCCCATAAACCCAAGCACCTACCTAAACTGCAGAACACATATGTACACATCTAAATTGATATACTCTCAATTGGCTCATGGCCTTCAAAGCTAAGTACAGACAGTCAGTAAGCCTGAGGCTAAACCGATTCAAAACTAGGCAGCTTCCTCTAAGCTGCATAGGTTGAACCGATAACCACCTGAACTGACGTTTAGTTTTTAATTGGGAAAGGCAGGGGGAGTTCTGTACTCACCCAGGCCAGTAGGAAGGGGGTGCTGGAGCACATCTCCCAGCCTGCTGGCCATTGCCAGCACAGTCAAGTGTCCCCAAACCTCTGCTGTCCCCTCACAGTGGGTTAAGGAGCCCCTTGTCCGGGTGCCGGCCCAACTTGGGGGAGCCTCCCACTCAGGGGGTTTCCCCCAGCCTGGGTTCCCCAGCCCAGGCAGCCCGAGGGAGCTGACAGTAATTCCCACCTTCCCCCTTCCCAGTTGCTCAGTGCTTCAGCCATAGGAGTGAGGGAGAAGAAGTCCTCCTGGCCAGGTGGCTGCCCCTGCAGCCCAGCATGGGGGCACCAGGGAGTCCCTGCCTTGGGAAGGCTTCCCCATACCCCAGCCCAGGGCAGCCCCACAGGAGCTGAGGGGATATCTTCCACTCCCCAATGCCTTGCCTTAGCTGCTAGAGTCTCAGGGATAGCCCAGGGAATGGAGGGAGATTCCTTTGATCCCATACATTAGTACGCTCTCAGTCTCATAGCAGCTAAGGCAAAACTGGCTGTAGAGGGGCAGGAGAATTTCCCTCCACCCCCTTGAAGCTTCCTGAGACTCCCAAGAGATATGGCAAGGTTCAGGGAGGGGAAGATTTCCCCTTAGCTGTCCAAGGCTGCCCCAGGCAGGAGGACCCTGGGCTGGGGTGTCTGGAAGCCCCCCAAGGCAGGGGCTCCCTGGTGCCCTCATGCTGGGCTGCACGGGCAGGTACTTGGCTGGGAGGACTTTTTTACTCTCCCTTCTGTGGCATCTGCTGAAGCAATCAGCAGCTGGGGGGGAGGAGGGGGGGAGAAGCCTGCCAGGTTCTGAAAAGTCCCTGCAACAGGGGCTCTCTCTCTCGCCCATGTGATATGTAGACCCTGGCTAGGGTGACCTGGGGGTCTGCTTCCCTGCCGTCCCATCCCTATGTGCTGATGGACACAGGCAGGAAGCAGGCTAAGGAGCAGAAGGGTTAGGTAGTCCCTGCTTCACTGGAGCAGGCAGCATAGCCCAGAGCTGCAAAGCATCCTCGGATGTTGGGGGACTGTGAGTGAACTTGAACCAGGAAGGGATCTGGGACAGAAGCTCCTTATACCAGTTTGACCTAAATCAGTTAAGTCTGATACTACATCCAACCAGGTTTATCTTAAACTGGTTTTGGTAATTTTGAAAGCAATTTATGTGCACTAAACTTTTGTTCTGTTACAGGTTTAAACTAGTTCCGGGTCACTTAAACTGGTTTATGTGTAACTTCTGTCCCTAGCCCAACAAAATGGGAAGAATCCCACACACCATTGGGACTTAAGCACAGTACATGGTTAGCTTCATGCAAAGCGAACAATCGTAGTAAAATGAATCTGTGATTGCTGCCTGAAACTATTACAATATATTCCCGCCTTTAGTAGAGACAGAATCTACTACATAGTCCAAATAGCATGGTGATGATAAGTGCCTGAGAAAAAACTGAAAAATAGATTGGATAAGTGAAAAAGTGTATTAGGCAAACTGTATAAGAGAGATTGGGTAGATCAAGAGATCAGATAAAATACATAAAAGAACAAATCAGATAACACAGATTAGATGTATTAGATCAAATAGATAAGAAATTGGAAGGAACATATACATGATATTAGATATATATTAGACAGAATCTATCTTATGTCTCTCCACAAACCAATTCATAGTGTAATAAAAGGGAGAAATAAATCAAACTGCACATGCTGTATTTAATACAATAAAGCCATGTTTTAGGATGGCCTGCTCTTGCAGTAGGAGGAATAAAGAGGTGACAACTTTATATTCCTGTCTGGTCTCTATTTCTCTTCAGACCTCTGCTGAGGGACATTACACTAGTCACAGAGAATGAGCATTATCACCATCTGTTGGCTGTTATGTGGCTTATACAAAATGAGTATCAATTCAGTTCTTAGGGAACAGGTGCCCACATCACAAAAAACTTCAAAAATGGCACTAATTGCCATCCTTACTAGTGTTATAAGCAGAGAGGCCAGGGATTGAATTGGCTTGATGAATTAACTATCCTTTCTATAAAGCAATAAAAAAGTTCATTAGGATACAGATGTTCCTGCAATAGGAATTACAGGGTAAAAAAAGGGATAACATTTGCTCACAGAATAAGGTAGCTCTGATGCTTCAAGGCTCCATTTATTACTGCCAAAATTTAATGTCAAAGCATCTTGATTGTACCAGATAGTCCTACTTCAGCAAATATTCTAATTGTGAGTTTAATTCTATGCCCATTTCAGCATTGGGGCCAGAAGCAGCAAAACAGGCATGAAACCTGCCTTGTCTCCCATTGCTTTCCCATTTCTATGCCAAGCATAGCTTGACCAGATCAGAGCATCTGGGCACTTGAGTTTGTATAGATGAGTCTATAGTGCTACAACACAGTAAAGCAAACACTTAAATTAACACAGCCACACAACTGTTCAAAATCTTAAAATTTCAGTTCTTTCACAGGTGAAAAAACATAATGGGCCAGATACTTGAAACAGATTAATTTTTTTTGTATTTTGAAGGTTAGCAAATGGAAGCCCTTGAAATTCAGTGCCATAAGAGAGTTAGATGTTAATATCCTTCAGTGAAAATATTTGGGGAAAATAATGGTACTGAAGGTGACTAGGGGAACTGGAATCCCGCATTTTTGCACTACACCTATTCTAGGGATTACTTACAGCCTAGGGAAGAAAGTTGTCAATGTGTTCTTGAAATTTATAAACAAAGAGAGAGAGGAATTTAGAGAAAGATAGGAGCTGATCAAAGGAAAAATTAGGCAGAGTATCAGGAAGAAATTCCTAACAATGATGTCTATCACAGTGTATGATTTTCAAGGGAATCTATACAAGTCCCATCATTTTAATTGTTTACACCCTGGCTTAGCAAAGCAGTTGAATATGGAAAGGAAAGGAAAATTGAAAAAAAAAAATCACTTTTTTGAACTTTCTATTGCTAGTGTTTAAGATTCTACAATTCTCCTTCTGAGGCAAAAATGATGCCTACATGGATAATTTGTCATTTTGGAACTATTCTGCTTTCTAGAAAGACTGCGAGATTTAAAAGTTGAATTCCATTAGGTAATTAAAGCACCACTACAACACGTATGCAGATCCATCCGAGGAGTAACTTCCTCACTGAATGGAAACATTTCACAAATCTATATACACTAAATATATATTAAAATATTGCAATTCTGTCAGTATTTATAAAACACTATTTTTCTTATTTTCACAATTTCTGAACAAATCTGTTTTTTAAGACTGCAAAGCAAATAAGGAATTCCATGCATGAAAGTGGAAATCCATAAGTGAAGAATAAAAATCAGAACATTCCCTTTTAAAATCTGGCCTCTTACCTGTTGAGCATTAAACCATGGTCAGTACCCATGTCTTATATCAAAATCATTGAAGAATAGTAAAATCTATTTTTGTTCAAAAAGCAAAGAGCAGATGTTTGAAATGAATACACACATTGGAATGTTTAATAGGAATATAAAAATAACAGAAAAATATTGGATTAGAATCGAGGAATCTTTTTCAATTGAAAAAAAGTGATTCAGTAAATCATTTGAAGTGCATAAAACTGGCATCATAAAGTGTAAAATAATGAGTATTGCCCTAATTACAGTAGTCCAATAAAAATTACATGTCATTTCTTTCTACAGTGATTTAGGCCTCTTGTATACTATTCTAATCCTCTCTCAAATATGTAAAACTCACTTAGGGAAGGACATTACACCATTTCTCTATTGTTACTCTCATCACATTCCCCCCTCCCTTAATCTTGTTCTTTGAATTTAAAAAAAAAGTCTGCTGAACACTAATTATTTAACCTTACCTCCTACCTACTTTCTCTCTTTATTCTGAGGTTTCTTAAGGGCTATAATGAGCTGTCCCCACACAAACAGGCCAAATTAGTGGATAATTACTGCTGGGCCTGTGAATGTTCTCACTCCTCCTTTCTTACAGTTTCACAACATTACCAGAATGGTCTGTCACCTCCCTACCAATTAGGCACAATTACTACTTTATAACATTAGTGGTGGCGGGCTTATTATGTTGGAGGATATGTAAAAGTGAGGGGGGTGGGGTTGATGAGTGGGCAGCAAATCAAGGCCAAAGGAGGTCATTATCACATTGAGAACTTGTTTATAGTTTTATTTCTTATTTTCCAGGACTGTGGCCTGACCAACCTATATGAACATAATTAGAAAGAAAAAATGTAAAAAAAACCCAACTTTGAATCCCAGAAGGTTTTTCCTTAAGTAAATAAGAAAATATCTAGCTTTGGTACCTTTGGATTTTCCAGATCATAGGGTCAGGACTTGCTTAAAATTTATTATTTTCATTTGAAGTTTTCTTTTGGCAGAGAAAAACTGATCCTGATTTCTGAATTTAGCAGTCTGAGGTATACATCAAGTATGACACAGCAAAGGGAAGAGTAACCCTAAAGTTTAAGAAAACATACATTTCCAATCTATATTTAAATGGGAGAGTTCAGGTCAAGATAAAATTTAAATAAACACTCAGAGTGGGAAAGGCTCTCAAAGTTTATATACACACTGTGTTATTGTATGTAGTTAACATTTCTTTTCCTTGTGGCAAAATAATATAGACTACATATGCCCTGTCTTACCCTTCACATAGGAAAATTGTGAAATCTCTAAGGATTTCTATTTTAGAAGACTGATGTGTTTTTGATAGTGAAATGAATTACTGGGATAAGAAAACTCATAGATTTCTCAAAACAAGAGAATCTAGGCATACCGTATTTTTGAGCACACACAACTTCCCAGAATATAATACATACCTTGTTTTTGAAAGGCAGGATGAAGGGGAAAAAAATGATTTTTCCACGATTATGGCTGCATAGAGAAAGGACAGAGAAGGGTAAGTGAGCTTAATCTTTAGCTCGCTTACCCTTCCTTTCCTGCTTAAGTAAAGCTGAAACTCTTGCTGGTGCTGAAAACTCCTGCTGATGCTGACTTTGTCAGCTGTTTCACTGTGGAGCAGGAGTTATAAGAATATAAGAACTGCCATTTACTGGGTCAGACCATAAGTCCATCTTGCCCACTATCTGGTGTCATAGTGGCAGAGAGTGGATGCTTAAAGGGAGAGTGAACTGGTTATGACCCAGGGTTTTTTTTCCCTCCACTGTTCCTCTTTCACTTGCAGCCTCCAGCATTTAAGGTCTAGGAAGTTCTGATTCAGAGGCTGTATCCTTAACTTGCATGCTCAATAGCTAGTGATGCCCCTTTCTTTCAAAAACTGTCCAATCCCATTTTGAATTTGTCTAAACCATCAACTTCTACAACATCTGCTGGCAATGAGTTCCAGACTTTAATTACATGGTGAACACAACTACACATTCTGTTAATGCTCCTGAATAAACTCTGGCACAGTTTGCACTGGAGTTTATTGCTCCTGGTTGCAGTATCTTCATGTGTGCCTGGGACTGCAGCACACTGAGCTGGGGCAGTGCAGCCCTGGCCAACATGGGGTCCAGGACATCAGCCTGCCAGCCTGGAACTACTGTCCCAGCTGGATGTGCTGCAGAGAGGCTGGCTGGGTGTGGGGTTAGGCAGCAGACTGCCCCTGCACTGTAGCACCTTCATGCCCCAGCCAGCCCCAGTCACAATCTACACGTGTGTTTGAGCACATTAATATACTTTGCCATAGGATAGTACATGTATCAGGCATTACTATCCTAGGGCGGAGTTACTTAGTTTCCTGCAGCCTAATAGTGCTGCATGAGTAGATGGTGACATTTTACTGTGGATCTAATTAAGCAACTCCACAGTAAAGCACATGTAGATGCACCTACTGTGTGAAAAAGAACTTTTTTTTGTTCATTTTAAGCTTACTACCTGCTAGTTACATTTTATGACCCCTAGTTCTTGTATTGAGACAGTAAATAATAAATCCCTGTATACTTTTTCTTCACCATTAAATATTTTGTAAACCCTTATCATGTCCCCCCTCAAGCATCTCTTTTCTAAACTGAATAGACCTAGCCTCTTTAGTCTCTTCTCGTATGGAGGCCCCTCCATACCACTAATCCTTGTTGACCTTCTCTAGGACCTTCTCTTCTATATCCTTTTTGAGGGGTGGGGAACAAAACTAAGAACAGTATTCTAGGTGTGATCACACCGTGGGTCTATAAAGGGGCATGATGATACTCATTTTGGTTTACAATCCCCTTCTTCACAACCCCTAATATTTTGTTTGCCTCTCTGATGGCTGCTGAGCACTGAGCTCATGTTTTCAGTAAACTGTTCATAATGGCTCCAAGATCTCTCTCCTGTGTAGTAACAGCTAATGTAGAGGCCAGCAGAGCTAAGTACAGTTTGGGTTATTTTTACCCAAGTGCATCACTTTACATTTATCTACATTGAATTTTATCTGCCATGTAGTTGCCCATCCACTCAATCATGCCAGATCCTTCTGTAGTTCCTCACAGTCTGCCTTCATCTTTACTACTTTGAATCAAAGCAGGGTGCTTCTACCCTGGTCAAAAAATCAACTTCCCCATGTAACAGGTGTACCCCAATCTTGAAGGGCTGATTTTAAGGAAAAAGGTGTGTATTGTATCTGAAAAAAAATCTCGTAGTTGATACATAAGTATGCTTTAAATAAGTCTTTAAAATTTTTAAAAAAGAAATTTTTCCCACTTCACAGCAAGAGTAACTATGGCACTCCACTCACATGTGGATAAATCCCATGGTCATTGTATATACATAGCTTACTCTCTTTCACAGAACATGGTGAAGTAGTTTTGAAATCAAACTGTAGGTTTTGTTTTTAAAGAAAGGTATTTACTAGAAAAGTTCTCTCATCATTAAAAAAAAAGCAATGAAATCAGGTAGTTGGGCCCCAATTTTGAAGGAATAGTAGGGAATCATGGACAACAGGCTGGCTAAGCAATCTTCTTTAATTCTGGTTTCACAGACAATACCTCATTTTCCCTGAAAAGCAAATGGAGTATAGAAAGAGTGAAACAGGACTTACCCATTTCACTGCCCATGTTGAGTGCAGTGCAGAAATGTTCACATGGTCGAAATCTGTTTTCAGAGTTGGCCTTAGAGAAAATGGTACCCTGGAAGAACTTGTATTTTAGCGCCCTTCCTGGTGCTCCTCCCTGGTGCCCTTCCCCCGCAAGTCATTAGTGTTGCTGCCCTGCCACTGAGGGGCTCCATCTGATGGTCCAGGGCATTGGGCAAGGCATTTGCCTGCAGGAGGGGCTGCCAGCTGTAGCCCCATGGAGCTGAAGCAGAGGAGAAGGAATCTGCAATGAGCACCCAGTGAATACAGCCTACCCCACCCTGCCCTGCTGAGGCCCCCTGCCCCTGAACAATGCCCCATGTCAGCACAGCTACCTGTTGTTCATGACACCTGTGTGTGTGTGTGTGTGTGTGTGTGTGTGTGTGGCACCTCCCTTACCATGGCATAAGGGGCAGTCACCCATATCACCCACCCCAAGGCTGGCTCTGTCTGTTTTCTTTAACAATCTGTACAGGACTTTTTGTATTATCATTGTAATGTTGTACATCATCATTTAACCAATTTCTCTCTCTCTCTGGTCTCACAGGTCTCTCTCTCTCTCTGGTCTCACAGGCCTTAACCACAGCCTTCCATACCTCCTCTCTTGTACAATATCCTTCAACCTAGTCTCATCTTCACCTTCCAGATCAGTTTTTATGTTATCTTCCAATCATTGCCTTGGTCTACCTGGAGGTCTGATACCCTTCACCTCAGCTCCCCAAATCTGCCTCATATACTGTCTCTCATAGATTTGCTCAGTATGGGCTTTGCAGAACCAGTACGCCAAGCGTGACAGGTGGCCATCTTGAGGCCAGTCACAACATCATCCCACTCACCTGTCTAAGGCAATCCACCCACTTGACTCACCCACCACACCTTTGATGTAACTAACAAGTTGTTTCTAGGTACCCCTTTTATGCCCTAATATCAAGGGTGTAATACACAGCTCTGACCTTCCCTTTACCATGTCCCATGCCTCACAGGTGTTATACTACCATTGTCACCTCAATGCACCCCTCTGACGCCAGGCTCTCTGGCCCCTATAGCTGCACCCCTCTGGCACTGGGCTCTATACAATAGGGTGCCCTGCCCACTGGGCACTAATGAGGCCTCCTCCTCCCCTTATAGCCTCATCCCAAAACCACCGGTGCAAACAAAAATACAAGCACTAGCCCCTGGGCTGCAACACAACAATAAAAAGGGAGTCTGTGTTCTGCCAATACAAGAAGGCAAAACTTCCATTCTAAAGTAGTGCATCTCTTAGCCCTGGGTACCTTATGGGTTCCTGGAGCCTTAGTCCTTGTAGGCATTCAAGCAGGTGACCAAACTTCTCTGGATAGCTCTCTAAGGCCAGGCTCCTTCCCTTGGCAGTCTCCAGAGAAAGTGTCCTGCTAGCTCCAGCCCTGAGCTTATACGTCCCCAGAGTCCTGCCTCCTTCCGGTCATCTGACTGCCCGCAGGTGCTGGCCAGTTACCCCATTAGCCTATTGCTGAGGCAGCCCGCATCTGTGGTGCTCTACCTAGCCTGCAGAGCTCTCTGGCCAGGCTGCTTCAGCCCTTAAAGGACCAGGCACATCTTAGTGCCCTGCCACACTAAGTCTGCAAGACAAACATCTCTCAGACCCTGTATCAATTTTCCTCAGTTCCTTCATAGAGTAACACCCTAAAGCTAAGGGGTTAACTGAGGATTCAAGGTGATTCACTCCATCTTTCTGCTTACACTGAAATATCTAAAAAACTATGAAATAATAGAAGTAGTATTATACATTTATTTTCCCCTGATTCCCATTGAGAGGAAGCATCAGAAGTGATAGGAGGTAAATAAGATACCAAAAGGAGGAAAATAAGCCATCAGTATCATTAAAGTCTTCAATGTATATGAGAACTTTACATCAACAGAAAAGTAGAAATTTTGTCACTGTAACTTTGGGCTGGGTTTTATCTCTAACTTGCAAACTAGATACCATAAAAAAAGGAAATGAAAAATTAAGGAAGAAGAAAAATAATTTTAGAAGGAAAATTCACCCAGGGTCCATTCTTCTTTTAGATTGATAAAATCAGGAATAATTCCACAAAAGCCAAAGAAGGAAGACTAGTGATAAATTAGCAAAAAAAGAGAATCATGTCCCCAGTTTCCTAGCCTGAAACTATACTTCTGGAGATTTGGCACCATAATGGAAAAAAAAATTCAGGTAGAAATATTAAAATTTTGCTGTTATATGCTAACTTATCTAGCCTGGTGCCAAGCCTTGTTCCATAGCTTTTCTGACAATGTTGTGATTTCTCTCGCAGAATTGTCAATGCCCTTTCACACAAAACCATTTTGTCTTTTCCTGAGACATCACAGCAATGCCAACCCTACTATGGAAACACCTGGAAAAGAACCATTTGCGAGTCTGCCATATGTTTTCAACAGAAATCTTACACGGAGTTCCCCAAAGAGAAATGTGCTAAAGCTCTTTTATGCTCTCTCCCTCCTCCCCCCCCCCCAGCCTTGTGCAGATTACAGTTTATGATCAAAAGTTCTTTGGATTTTTATGCTTTTCATATATTAAGTTAAATCTTGCAGAAGTGATAAATTAAATAGAAAAAATATAAACCAGTAGTATACTGACTCTGAACTGCCTCTGATTCCTCACAAGGGCTAAAGCAAAATAGTAGTGACGGATGAACCTCAAATGGCTCATATCAATACCTAAAAGTCTTGTTTGTATGTAAGAAATATATTTAAATCTTTTGGGGCTGAAAATGTACTGAGAACAAGTCTTCTCCTGAGATTTCCAAAATAGCCAAGCTTCAGCTAAGAGTCAGAAATAAGGCAATACTGTTTTTATAGTTCAATTTATGGTCTCAGACAAAAAACCCGAATATTTAGAAGCTTGCTCAGAAGATTAACAACAGGAAAAAAGTCCACATTGTTATACCCCTATGATATCTTGTGTGTTAAGCTGCACTTAGTTTTGCTCAAGGTTTGGGCAGAAGTTCAGAACAATCTTTACATTATTTGAATTGGTTTATCCTTCCACACAGTGGGCCTGTTATATACTACAACACAGTACCTAGAAATTAGTGATCTAATTCAATATCAAAGAGTTAGTCATACTTACGTCTTTGTAATGAATTCCATTGGGAGATAGATGGGATTGACAAAAAACAAATCTTTCACACTAGATCTTGTTTGGTTCAGGTACCAAACAAATGGTGTTCTTACAGTGGTATTCTTGTACTTATTCTGATACGTTCACTCCTCATTCTTGCCTACGCTCAAAAATTGTATCAAACACCTAAAGCAGTTTAAAAACCAGTTTTGTTAAATCCATGCAAGTCCCTTGTGTACGCCCTCCTACCTCACTAAGAATGTCTTTTATCAATTTAGCTGATCCTAACTGACTTAAGCAAATTAATAAAAGGGACTTCTAAAGCACATAAGGCATTGCATCAATTTAAGGAAATCAGTTTAAATTAGTGCAACTTTTGTCAGCAGATTAGTCCTTGAAGGCTTCATCTTTTCTCTTAAAATGTTTTTTGGTTTTGTTTTTTACAGAAAGTTAACAAACATATAATAGTTATCTGGCTGTAGAACTGTAGAGAAGTCAATCACCTTTAAGTTTTTTAGCACAAGATTGCCAGGAAGATCATGGTAATTCATGGTTGACCTTGCCTAGTTTACTTCACAGTGGGTGCATCTACACGAGACACTTCACTGTACAGTAGAGCAAATTACTGTGCAATAAGCGCCTGCGTCTACATGTATAGACACTTACTGTGCAGTAATTTGCTGTAATAGCAAGTATATTTACTCTTAGTTACTGCACAGTAACACATGTGTAGATGCTGACCAGGAGCAAATTTCTTCCTGGTCAGCCCTACTATCAGGGGGGTACCCTCAGGCCCGCCCCAGGGACCCAGGGCTGAGAGCTTCTCCAGCCCCAGGGCTAGGAAAGCTCTTTGCCTGCCCCAGCCCCTGCCCCTTAAAAGCCTGCAGGGACACTGGGGCTCTAAGCCACTTGCAACCAGCTGCAGGCCACTGCATCACACAACATAGGTCCCAGGCCAGCTGCGGCAGCCTGCCCAGGACCTGGCACTGGTCCCTGGCACCACAGTGCTATGAGGTTGCCAGGCCCATTCTGTTACCCTGTGCTGGGTGCTGCAGGCACCTGACAAGCCTGGAAGCACCCTGGGATGACTGCAGCCAGCCTCTGGTCACTGGGTCCTACTCCAGCTGGACCCAGGCCACCTGCAGTAGCCTGCCTAGACCTCATCACTGATGCCCAGAACACCTCACTGGTGCCCAGAACACGCTTGTCCCACACTATGATCCTGCACAGGCCCACAAGCACCAGGACTGCTGCGCAGAGGCCCAGCAAGCCATCAAGGGAGCCACACTGGCATCCTCCCCAATGGCGCATGATGTCTCCTGCTGGGGACTAGTCCCAGCAGGAGATTATGGACCTCAACATACTGTGGGGTGAGGACGAGGTCCTCACCCAGTTTGCAGGGAGCAAGCGCTCCAACATGAATATTTACGAGGGCCTGTCAGGCCACATTCAGGAGCATGGGCATGACTGGTTGCTGTGTCAGTGCTGCATAAAGGTCAAGAAAGACCTTGCAGACAGTGAGTCATGGTCCTTGACCACAACCACTAGTCGGGGGCTGCTCATAAGTCCATGCCCTTTATGCAGCAGCTGGATGATATCCTCATTCCCCGGTACCCTGGCCTGAGGCATGCTGTCTACTCCAGCATGGGAAGCCTGCCTGAGCCTCCACTGTGGCCTGGTACCCGCAGTGATGTGTCAGCAGGGGAGGGCCCCTCTGGCTGCCAGGATCCTGTCCCACTATGCTCCCCACCCCAGCCTTCTCCATCAGCTCTGGGAGCCTGGGCCAGTGCCTGATCTGCCAGCTCTGCATGCTCAGCCTCACCTAGGAGGCCAAGCTGCCCATGACACTACCAGCCACCATAAGCTCCAGTTCCTTCCTGGAGAGGGGCCAATACCCAGACAGTCAGACGCTGCACCACTGTGCCCTAAAACATCACCAGGAGCCTCACGTCCTTGCCACCAATGGGGACTGGCTCAGGATGATGGGTATGCCTGCCATAGCCACCTGGTAAGCCTCACACTGGCTTATGCAGTCTCACCTGGTCCACCTGTGCTCCCCCAGGTCCCTAGAGCCCCCGTCCCCACCCCCAACAGTACGTAGGGAGCCAGAAGACAGTGCAAAACTTTATTGAGCAACCTGTGGCCCCACAGCTAGATTGGCATGGGCCTCTCACATGCCAAAAAATGTATCAATCCTAGTGGCAATGACCTCCTCAGCTGCAGGGGGCAGGGATATGAAAAGCAGCCACAGGTAGCAGGTGGTGGTGGAGGTTGCAGAGCAGCATGGGCTTGCCCTCCACACTGTTGAAGCTCAGGGTCCCATATCAAGTTTGCAGGTATGCCCGGGGCACCATGGCTATCAGCAGCAGCAGGGCATAGTGGGTTGGGCACCCCTTGGTCTGTGCAAACAGCTATTCGTGGTATGCACACTTGGGGTCTGGGTCTGTGGAGGGGAATAAAGTACTTTTGTGAGAACTGTCTGCAGTAAGCGTGGTGCTGGGGGTGAGCAGTGGTGCAGGGGTCCATGGGCAGCTGTCCAGGTGGGCTACAGCAGGAACTGCAGGAGGAAGTAGTTGGACAGTGCCTCTTGCATCTGGTACCCTGGCTCCTGCTGGCAGATGAGCACCAAATTTGGGGGTCCCACCACTGTCACCACAGCTGGCATTCCCAGTGCCAGGCATCCGCTGCCCACTGCACCTCCTCTGCCCAGGCCTCACAGAAGATCTGCCCCTGGGCCTCACAGATGCTATACAGCATACAGGCTGCAACAATGATTTGGGTGATATTGGCCATGGCAACCTTGAGGAGGCTGTGAGGGCATCCTTTGAGGTGGCCGAAGGCACACTCCATGAGTGCGCAGGTCTGGCCCAGTCACCGGTTGAAATGTGTCTGGCAGGGGTCCAGCTGGATGGTGTAGGGCTGCATGAGCCAGGGGAGGGGTGGGTAGGTGGGGTCCCTGATAAGGATGGGTGGGACCACCACCACACCTAGCTGGAGGTCCAGCACCCCTGGTATGAAGTGCTTGCTCTCCACCAGGGCTGGCAGGGCAGAACTGTGGAACATGCAGGCATCATGGGCACTGCCTACCCAGCCAGTGCTCACATTCATGAGGTTGCCACAGTAGTCAATGATAGCCTGAAGCAAAACTGAGTGGAAGCCCTACCAGCTATAGTAGGGGCAGTTACCATGGTGCAGGCAGATGATGGGGATATGGGTCCTGTCCAGAGCCCTGATACACTGGGGAAGCCCAGGGCATAGAACCCTGCCACTGCTACTGGGCTGTCATGTATGCAGAGCACAGTGTGCCCCAGCTCATCGTGGAGGTCATCGCACGCCTGCAGGATGGCTTTCCTGGCAGTTGCCTTGGTCACACCAAAGAGATGACCCATGTAGCAGAGGCTGGTGGGCATGGCCAGCTTGAACAGGGTGATGGTCAGCTGGGTGTCCATGGGGTGGGGGTGGGGCACCATATGGTTATGTCCTGCCAGTCCAGGTGCAGGCACAGCCGCTCCAGTAAGGCATTCTGGGTCATCCAAAAGGACTCAAGTCACTGATTATTGTCCCAGTTGGCCTGGACAACATGCAGCCACCAGTTCTGGCTGGTCAGGTAGGCCCAGAGGTGGCAGGGCTGGAGGCCTAGGAGGGCATGGATAAGTCTAGTGGGGTTGGGGTAGCCTCATGGGATCCAGGCAGCAGTGGTATGGTTGCAGGAGGCCTGGGATGCCATAGGGAGCCAGGCCAGGCAGCCGCAGGGCACAGCAGGCCTGCCAGGGCTGAGACTGCCCTGGGTCAGGCAGTGGTCTCCATGTGGGCCAGCAGGGTCATTGCAATGACCAGCAGGAGCCTGAGGCAGTGAAAATTGCTGCTGGGGCCAGGGGCTGGAGTAGCGACAGCATGTCGAGCAGAAGCTGTGGCGATAGAGCCATTGTGTGCTGCCATTTTGCTCTGCACGCTGCTCTGGGCCAGGAAATCAGATGGCCTGGGAGCAGCACAAGGGGCTGCCTTTTAAAAGATGGCTGCCAGCCATAGGTAGCTGTGGCCAGAGCCTCCAGCTCCCCCTGGCAGCAGCAGGGGGCTAGTACAGGGCCCTGGGGGCGGGAGCATACTGCTGGCATTAGCAGCAAATCTGCTCCCACATCCCTGCATATTTAAATGCCTGCCCAGGGTGGGTTTACTCCAGAGTAAATTACTCTAGAGTAAACCCACCGCAGAATATTTGCACGTACAGATGAGCCCAGTACAACCGAAGTCCTCTCTGCACAAGGATTTTATGCATCTACTATGTGTTAATTTTCCCATGGTAAAAACACACCTCTTAGTAGCGAAGACAAAACCAAGGTTAAAAACCGAGGCAATTTCAGCACTAATTTCACATGTACTTCAAAGGTAGTTAGGCCTGTGCTTGAGTACTTTACTGAATTAGAGTTTGAATGGACAGGGATTTTATCTCACCCCATTCACTAAAACAAAGCAACATCAGACCTATAAAAAAACTATTTTTTAATCCTTTGAGATGAAGCTTCCAGACAAGGTTATTATATATTGATGGAGTGGTATTGGAATTATTCAACTGTTATATCACTCTTTTGTATATAAACTATTAAAATCAGTTTTCAGTGTTGTAAGTCTATCATCTTTTATAGACATTAAATTTCCTTCACAAATTCTAAACTCTTTTAAAAATTAAAGTGCCCTTTCCTCAAAATTAGGTTAATGTCTATCTTGAATACAAAGTAAAAATATGTTACTGATCTTACAGTATAGTAGTCCCAAGGAAGCTTTAGAGGGCTAATTGAGAAGTTCACTTATAAATGTAATTTGCTGTGCTGCCAAATGAATGTTAATTTAATATTTTTACATGCATTGTTTCTGTTTTTAATTTGGGAAATGACAAAGCACTAAAAAATATACTGTAGGGAACAATCCAGAATTGGCAGAAAGATGAACTGGGTGACCTAAAAGGATTTCTATTTTCCTCCCTTCTCCTCTGAATTCAATGCTAACATTTCCATTTCTGCAAATGCTGTATGGTGACAAAGTAGCATGAATGTTTTAAAATTAAATTGAATAATTTATATCATGCTGCTTTCAAAATAATGATTATTCTTTAGATACTTGTCACAGATCCACAGGGCAAACTTGCATCCAGTTTCTCCACAATCTCTCAGGGACAACCCCTTTTAGTGTTTTTTTTCAAAGGGGAGGCCCATAATTTCACTGCTAAGGTTGGGCTTTGGTATCAGCATCATTATTTCTGATCAGGGTTCTTTCAGTGAGACCAAAAGAAGTTGGAACATATATTAGAGATTCTAAACTAAGACCAATCATGGAATTAGGTACCTACAAAGTTAGGTATCCCTATAGTGGAATCCAAACCCCCAAAACCCTTCATAGGTTCCCTGTAAAGTCAATGAAGAGTGTTTGGTGCCTCAGAATGGCAGTCCCAAAATCCTATACACCAAGTAGGGAGTTCCTGAAAGCTATCCAAAGGAAATTAATACACAGATATTAACACACAGAGGTTTTTTTCTGAAATCATGCTCTCTTAAAGAGTTTAGCCACTTGTACACTGCAGACAAAACTTCAGGGTGGCACTCCTAACCACTCAAGATCCAGAGCTCATAATCCACCCCTTTGCCTTTTTTCCCAGGTGTATAACAATGGTGGTGGTGGTTATGGCCTTTTCCATAAAAGAATGGTGGTTTCACCACTCACACAAGAAATAGAAGATCAAGTTCCAGGCCTCCTCAGCCTAAGGGGCAATTAAAACCACATTTCCATCTTTTCTGGAAAATGTTAAACTACCTGGCTACAGGCTACTGTGCTTGGAGAGAGGAGCAAGCTCCACCCCTCCTGTTGAAGTTGGACCATTTGTGCATCAAATAATTTAAGTTTAATGGGGGCACAAAGAGAGAAAACAAGAGGAAACTTAAGGGCCTTTGTACACACCACATTTTTTGCCCTTTCTTACACTGCAAAAGCATGACTGTTTGCATGAGCAGGTTTTCCGGACGCTTTAAAAGTCTTTTTGGCATGTTAAAGTAAAACTCTTTGGACGTATTTTAGTTTGGTTCTCTGTGAAATAAAGCATTGTGTCCATGGATTCATTGCATGCAAACACAAAGACACTCAAAGACATGTAATGAGCCTCTTTGTCCACCAGATGGCACTGTGACTTTTTTTGTAGTTCACCCCTTTGACTTGCTTCTGGTTTCAAATTGCTTCCACTTTTTTTCCCTTGTGGGTGTGTCAGCTCTGTGGTCCCAGAGCTGTGTGGCAGAGCACAGGTTGGGGGGCCCTGGGCTGGTGGGGCAGTGCTGGACTGTCCTGCTCTCCTGCAGCACTGGCCAGGGACCAGGCTTAATTAATTTGAAAACCAACTGTGTGCAAACACTGATGCAACACTCCAAAATAAACAAGTTTAAATTTTATAAACCTATTTAATTTAATGAGGATTAAACCCCATAGTGTGTACAGGTGCCCTAATTCTGTAGCTTTGTGATTGGGAACTAACCTGGGAAGGGACCGGGGTTTCACTTTTTGCTCTCTGGACTGGTCTTGTATGGTATTCAAACACCATATGATATTTAGGATAAAACAGGGTTTAAGGAACACTGCACCAGACAAAGACAACATCAGGTACAGCCTGCTGAAGAAGTGGGACACAGGTTGTCTCATGGTGTCAACATTTTCCAACCAATGCAAAGAGTTCTGCTACTTACCCAGTTCCTGAAAAAAAAAAGCTATGACTTCTTAATTACAAGGTGAGCCTGGTAACTCAAGCAATTGGAGGTCCATCATCCCTAGCTCCACTATTTACAGGCTCTATGTCAGCTGCATTGTGAGGGCCATTGGCCTAATCCAAAAAGGCTTGCTGTCCATAGAGGCCTGCTAAAACACAACTTTGTACCGCAGATGGCTCTGGAGATTGAGATATCAGTGCATGGTGGGATGGATGGATGGATCACTTCAATGCCTTTGGCTTCATGCCCTACTAGCACATCTTCAACACCCTCCAAGAGCTTGAGATGCCAGACCAATTCATTTGAACAACCCAGAAGCTCTTCAACAACTGAACTATCACTATCCAGTCAGCAGAGGGCAAAACTCAGGGCATTCCAATCTGGACTGGATCAATCAAGACTACCCACTCAGGCTGATTATCCTAAAATGGCTATTTAACCCCTCCTCAGAGAAGTTGTGGATAGCCCAGGATGCAAGATGTACCTGGGCTCTTAGCCTATGCAGATGTCCTAGTCCTCCTCACCAATGAGCCTAACAAACTCCAGAAGATGCTAGATATCAACTTAGAGAAAGCTGGCTGGATGGAACTGCACTTCAATGTCTCCTAGTGTGCCTCCCTGCATATTGACTACTGGAAAAGATCCAGGGTGAGCCCATGGGGCACAGGAAGGAAATAGACCTACCTCTAGCTGGACACACCAGATGCTGGCCACTGTGGGATAGTGAGACCACCTGTGGGATAGTGCAGGATAGTGCAGGATACTCACAAGCTTAATTTCTCTCTGCTGGCCCCCTGGCAGAAGATTGATGCCTTGAACATGGTGCTTAAGAATCACAGATTCAGTGCTGGTTACACTGGCTTCAGCAGGATGCTAATGTTTGTGCAACAATCTTCCCATTTGATGGGGCTGTGCGAGGCTTCAGACTGTGTTTCGGATGTGGAGAAGCTTTGGATGCTTTGGCATCTGAAGCAACATGTCCAGATGAAAGCACTGGCTTTGTTAGGCTTTCTGAAGTGGTTGGGAGCTTCTGAACCACTTCAGAGCCGCTTCAGAGCCGCTTCAGAGATCCAGCCATAGGGTATAATGGGGAATCAATGAAATATCTATAACTTTGTTGTTTTTTGCTTGATTTGGATGAACCTTGCAGGGGTGGTAGCCTCAGCTCAGAGCACAAAGCCTGCCAAGTTCAAGAAGATTGGTGCAGGGGTTCAGGGGGAACTGCACCCCAAATTTGTGAAAGCAAAACTCATGTCACATCTATGTGTTACACCACAGGGGGCTGAAAACTGCAGGGGCGGTAGCACCTGGTGAGGCCACAAAGCCTGCCAAGTTTCAGGAAGATAGGTGCATGAGTTTGGGGGGAACTGCACCTCAAGCTGCTGACAGGCAAAACTCGTGACATAGATGACCCTGTGTGTGTTAAGGTGCAGTGGGCTGAAAACTGCAGGGGTGGTGGCCCCTGCTGAGGCCACGAAGCCTGCCAGCTGTCAAGGAGATAGGTGCAGGGGGAGTCTGGCTTCTGGGGCCCTGCACCTTTAGCTGCTGACAGGCAAAACTCATTACATGGGTGACACTGTGCGGTAAGGCACAGCGGGGTGAACGCTGCAGGGTGAAAGCAGGGTGCCAGCCCCTGCTGTGGCCATGAAGCCTGCCAGCTGTCAAGGAGATGGGTGCAGGGGGGTTCTTGGGCCCTGCACCCCTAGCTGCTGACAGACAAAACTCGTGCCATGGGTGCTTGTGCAACTGACTGTGTCTGTCTTGGGGCAGTTGATTGTCTGTATTGATTATTTCCTCTCCGTAGTCTGTGGTTTTGTAGCTGTTAATCCATGCTCGTTAACTTGTTATGTAGTAGCTAGGTACTGTGTATTGAGCTGGTCCCTAAGTGAATCATGATTAATTGGTAACTGGTAACATAGTAGCTTAGCAGCCAGGCCTGCAGTAGTCCCATCCCCCACCTTCCCTCCCCCCCCCCACCACGCCCCAAGACAGACAGCTGCACACGCACCCATGTCACGGGTTTTGCCTGTCAGCAGCTAGAGGTGCAGGGCCCCAGAACCCAGAAGCCCTGCACCCATCTCCTTGACAGCTGGCAGGCTTTGTGGCCACAGCAGGAGGCTACCATCCCTGCAGCTTTCACCCTGCTGCACCTTAACACACACAGTGTCACCCATGTCACGAGTTTTGCTTGTCTGCAGCTTGAGGTGCAGTTCTCCCAAACCCCTACACTTACCTTCCTGAAACTTGGCAGATTTTGTGGCCTCACCAGGGCCCACCACCCCTGCAGTTTTCAGCCCTCTGTGGTGTAACACGTAGATGTGACATGAGTTTTGCTTTCAAGAATTTGGGGTGCAGTTTCCCCTGAACCCCTGCACTGATCTTCTTGAAACTTGGCAGGCTTCATGCTCTGAGCAGAGGCTACCACTCCTATAAGATTCATCTAAATCAGACAAAAAACAACAAAGTTATAGATATTTCATTGATTCCCCATTATACCCTATGGCCGGATCCCCAAGGCGGCTCTGAAGCTTCAGAGCTGCTTCGGCCGGATTGAAGTGGGAACCCAGTCCAGAGCTCTGGCTCAGATCGCAGGCATCTGAAGCAGCCAGATCTGAAGCTGGATCAGATAGCTGCCTACTTGCACAGGCCTACCATTTGATATAGAGGATTTCCAGAGGCATCTTAGTAATACCTCTCCAGGCTCTGGATGTTATAACGGTAGGTCACCCATGTTTCACATCCACAGACTAGAGTCAGGATGATGACTGCATTGTAGGCATGGATCTTGGTGTCTTTCTGGAGATCATAATCAATAAAAACATGAAGTAATTTCCGTAGGGAGGCATTTGCATATTGGATCCTGTGCTGGATCCCCTCATCTATGTCACTGTCTGACAGAGGTGGCTTCTGAGGTAAGGGAAGTGCTCAACTACCTCCAGGGTCTTTCCATCAATTGTAATTTGAGGAGGGGGTCACATTCATGGCTTGGGGAAGGCTAATAGAGCACCTTAGTCTTCTTGATATTGAGAAAGAGGCCCAAAGTTCAGTAGGCTTCTGTGAAGACAGCCAGCAAAGTCTGGAGGTTTTTGTCAGTGTATACAAGGATGGCACAGTAATCAGTGTATTCTAAGGTCAAGGATGATTGTTTTGCATACTTTGGTCTTCAAGCAAAAACATCCAAGATTGAAGGGTCCTCCATCCATATAGTATTCAAGATCAGTTCCAGAAGGGAGGTGGTCCTTAAAGAGAATGAGGATAACAGTACAAAAAAAAAAAACATAAAAGGAGAACAGAATTAGGACAATGATACATCCACAGTTGATCTGAGTTTGGATGACAAATGGATCTATCTCCAATCCACTAAAAAGAACTGTTGCAGTCATCTGGTTGTGAAGAAGCCTCATGACCTTTCAGGGCACCCAAATCTGGCCAGTACTTTCCACAAGGTTTCAAGATCAACAGTCAAAGGCCTTAGTAAGGTCAATGAGGGCCATATACAAACACCTGGGCCTGGTGTTGTTCCCAATACTTATCTTGGACCTGGTGGGCAACAAAAATCATGTCAATTGCTCCATGGGATGGTCCTAAACCACACTGAGATTTCAGCAGTACTTCCTCAGCAAGAGGTCAAAGACAGTTCAGGAGGATGTGGGTGAGGATTTTTCCTGCTGTGGAAAGGAGGGCAATACTTTGATAGATCCTGCACACTGACTTATCTTCTTTCTTGAAGAAGGTCATAATGTTGTTATTCTTCAGGTCCTCAGAGATCCCTTTGTTGTTTCATATTTGAAGAGTAAATTAATGGAATCTCAGGAGCAGTCCCTCACTGCCAGCCTTGAAGACTGCAGCAGGTATGCCATCCAGTCCAGTAGCCTTGCTATTCTTGGTTTCCTTGATGGCACATCAGAATACTTCTAGGAGAAGAGGGCTGGTGAGGGATCCCCTTTAAGGGTACTGGGGAATAGACTTGATGGTGGCATCTGTCACAGTTGATTCACATTTCAGGAGTGCCTCAAAATGCTCTTTCTAGCTTGGATAAATCTGTCATCTTTGAGGAGTGTCGAACCATCTGGGGGGTAGCAAGAAACTAGGAATGTACTGTGACTCAGAACAATCTTGTTAAAAGAAGAAATATTTTATTATAATTTGTAATTTTATTAAGAAGGAATATAGTATTTTAGGAAGCTTAGAAGCTTAGGTTAAAATGAAAAAGCAAAGGTAATATGCATGCCCATGCTGGCAGCGTTCCTTGCTTTTCTGGCCCAAACCATCCAGAATTCCATCTCTCACCCTGCACTAGGCAGCAGAGCTCCTATCCCGATGTCCTGACACCTCAGTTTTTTGTTTCAAGCTCTGTCATACTGTTTTCACATGTTCTGCCTCTTTTAGTTGCCAAGCATTAAAAGTTAATGTCTGTCTGTTGCTCTTCTATTGTATCTCCAAGGTAATTCCATTCAAACACTGAGAATTCTTGGATAGTTCATTCATACCAGCTCAGACATGCCTTTGTAGCCAATACCCCTTCAGATCACAATGCAAAAGTAAGTAGGTAAACTGAATTATATATTTTTTCCTAAAAATAATATTGAGTTTCTCACATTATTAAAATACTGCCACACATGAGGTGTCATTAAAAAATAAAGAACAATTTTAGATTTAACAATTATGGTATTTCACAAATATATTTTACAGGTTAAATAATTAGTAGCAAGATACATATTTTTTTCTGCTATCTGGCTTTCAATCCCTATGGTTTATCTGGGAATGCTGTAAGAGCAACAACTATGAAACCCAGAGTGAACCTTTTTGATTGCAAGATTTTATGGATCCAGCATGCAGTTTTGAGGGTACATAAATATAGGTCAAATTCATAAAACTCTCCCTTCCTCCTCCGCATAATTTAAGTCCACATATTCTTTCATTTTATGGGAAAAAACCCAGCCAAATGGAAGCTTATGTTATGTATTATTGATAAACATGGGTTTACACAATTGGGTGTCCTGTATGTAGTATGCAGAATGCATCTATATGGCTATGAGTAGTTCCTCTTCCCTCGATCATTTTTATTTCAGTCTCTGCATTTGTTTTACATTCTACCCACTCCTTGCTCATACTAGTTTTGCTGTGTGTTTTATATGTTGTCCCTTCTCAATCCCATTGCTCACAATCTTAGCAGAACATGAACTGAATGACAATCAAATCAGTGTCAAATATTGAAACCCAAAATGTTCAATGGGTGTGGAATAAGACAAAACAAATTTACCCATTCTCAGGAAAGATGAACTTGTGCTTTAGTCTTCCTTGCATATGGTGTGGTAGCTAGAAATGAGTGGGTAGCACAAGTTACAGACCGATACTAGCAGTATATGAAATAAATTCAAATTTTTCTTTCCCTTGTGTGTTCCTCTTACTAAGAGCCATGGATGCTTTGGGGGAAGCTAGCTTTCCTTTACAGGGTCTCAAAATATTTTCAGATATTTTAAATGGACTCAATGCAACACTCACTGAATATAATGGACAGCTTTCTATTAACATCAGTGGGCACTGGAACAAGATTATATAAAATACTATTTAACATGCCCAATACACCGTTAAAACTTGCCCTGAAGTCCATGCAATGCAACGGTGGCAGAACTAGGAACAGAACCCAAGATTCAAAACTCTCAATTGTCTTTAATTTAATAAAGGCTCTGGCTAATGTTTGCCTGCATCCTGTAGAAACCCCAAATACACATTCTCCTCTCCCTCTGCTGGATTGGAGACAGATGTGAAATACATCATCAGAATCTGCTCACACCGCAGACTTTCCAGACTGTCATGTAGAGATTCTTAATATTTCTGCAGTTTTCTTAATATTTGGTGGCAGCAAGAAATGTTAGTTTTCTTCTTACTAGACTTTCCACTGTATATAGCATGTCAACGTCAAAAACACTTCCTATATAATGAAAGATTACATTTTATAGTTTGTAATGTTAATCATGTATTATTAAAAATGCTATGTTTTATCCGAAGCCAGTCAGAAATAGTATAAAATTGATTCATGGCACACGCATTTGCTTTCATTCTTTTCAACAGCATTAGATGACAATTTACTGTTTTCTAGCATGTTCATTTTCTTAGTATTTAAAGGTTGTCTTTCTATTGCTAATTGTTAAGATTAAAACAGCAATCATGTTCTGAAATACCACTGTTCTTTCTACTCTTAATGCCAGAAAACCTCTAATTCATTTGTAAATATTGCACTTAACAAACAAGTGGGCATGCCAGGTCTAAATACAAACTATCTATTGTGATGCCCAGAAAATTCAGAGTAAGAGAGCATTTACCAAAGCTGTAATTAATGCCATTTTCTGCTCTGGCTACCAAGTAGTTTACAGTAGGGTCATTATTATTACTATATTTACACTCTTCCCTTGGAAAGACTTCTCTCAAATAGTAGCCTAAAATATTAGCTAAAATTAACCATTACTAACTGTTTTGCAAGTTGATTATGTCCTTTGAGTACACTGGGAGTTAAGGGTCCTCGGCAGCTAGCAGCATCAATTCATATATTCCCATATAATAATTTAAGTATATCATTAATCACTATGTGAGATGTTTATTGTGGAGTAGATAAATTAGCTCCACAGTAAACGTCTCATGGGCTATTAGGCTGGAGTAAACTAATAAACTCCACAGCAGGATAGTATTTGTAAATACTAGTACTATCTTGTACTAGTAACTTGTAATAAGTTTCTATATAAGTTACTATATAATAATGAATAACTCCGGTAATAGTACTTGTAAATACAAGTACTATCCTGCTATGGAGTTTTTATTCTGCAGCACTACATGAGTAGATGCTAACCTGGCTGGCTGGGGCATGAAGGTGCTTCAGTGCAGGGGAAGCCTGCTGGCTAGCCCCATACTGAGGTACTCTCATGCCCCAGGCAGCCCCTCCACAACACTTTAAGCTCAGTAGGAGCAGCCCTGGGCTGGCAGGATGACCCTGGGGCCCCCTGCCAGCTGGGGATGCTCCAACCCAGCTCAGTGCACTGTGGTCCTGGGCACACATGTAAATGCAGTGCCTGGGAGCAATAAAATCTAGTGCAATAAGCACTGGAGTTTATTGCAACCCATTAATATATACAGGTAGATACCCCCAATGTGCTATATTATACTGCTGCACTTAACCTGTGTACTGCTCTTCATCCTTCTGTGATTTTACATTATGACTAAGTTGATTTCAGGAGCCAATGGCAGTCACTTTTGTCCCCTCCTACTGAACTACACCTGATCGGTCTGTAGAGAAACAAACCATTGCCAATTTATAACCTAGAGGCTTTCCCTATGTCAGCAATCATTCACTTGACTTCTTAATGTGAACAGGTATCATGAGGATGCAAAGGAGGTTTTGGGAATCAGAAACTATGTAAAGTCATGACAAAACATAGGAGGGCAGTAAAACAGAAAGAAAAGTGGGAATGATAGGACAGTTTGCATGGCATAAAGCTACTTCTGCTTTCTCCCTCTTTATCTTCTCCTCTTTTTAAATTCATTTTTAAGTTAGCCTAGGTATGGCTGTCAAATTTGAGAATATGATTTTAAAAGTAGGTTTTGAGATATTTTGTAGTATTAAAAATGAGCTTATGAATCATCTCCAAAGTAACTGACTAAACAGTATAATCTACTCAACATTTTTGTTTGTGTTTATTTCTAACACTGTATATTTGACAGCTGCTGTGTTAGTCACATGTAAAAACAGTTTCACAAACCCATAGGGTCAGGATCTTTCTCCAACCTCCACAGAACCTTTTGGCACAAGCAAAAACAGCTACTCCAATTCAAATGTTTATATGGTTTTAGTTTCAGAAATTTATATACAATAACATCTTCCAGACAACGAGCAACAAATAGCTTTAAAACATTTGTATCGCACAACTTCCAACATCTGGGGAAGCTAAAAACTTCAACATAAAGCAGGGTATGTTAATCTTGCTGTCCATGCGACATAACACAAAAGAAAAATTGAGATGAGTTTCACACGTGGGGGTGGGGGAAGTTCTCTCCAAGATCCCACTATTTCTTCTTCTCACTTCCTCCCCAGTGTCACCCTATTGCCACAGCTTATCCTTCCAGACATAAAGGGCATCACTCCTGAAAGATCTCACTATATGCTGGGTCATCTGGAGAAGATCATTTGAGAGTAATTGCAAAGCTGTCTTTCTTCCTGAGACTGAACACATTGTTTCCAATGTGCTCTCAGGTCCATTGGCTTGACATCTTGGATCTTGAACTCTCTCCACTATTGGAGCTTGTGCCAGGGTCAACAGGCAATTATTCTGTAACATCTTGAGAGCTGAGACCTGACTCTGCTTGCACCTAAACATATTTTACTCCTGTGTAATTCTACTGAGTTCTATAAAGTTACAGGGCTAGGTCCAGAATCAGGCCCTAAGTCTTTCAAGATTCACTGACCCGTTGCTACATGCGAGTGTAATGCATTTTGCATTATGATTTAAGACTGTGAAATTCTGGCTGCCAGACAGTACCAAGCAGGGAACTTTGTCACTGACAGGTGGCTGAGCCTTCATGTCATGTTACCTATTTCTGGCTAGAAAAAAATTCCCACCTGATTTTTCACTCTCATATTAAATGTGCAGAAAAAGGTAATTTCCCCAAGAGTATTTCTCTACAGGACCTGAAAATATGCCTAATAAACTGGTACATTTTGGCAGGTCCTGATGAGCCATCTTAGCCTAATGTCTAAACATGAAAAATCATGAAAAAAAAAACTTTTTTTCTCTCTCTTTCTCTCTTTCTCTCCTTTTACTCAGAATAACTCATTGTAAAAGTTGGCTGCCAGCCTACCATTTGAAAGTGAAGAAAACATCTTGATTTAACATCTGAGCAGGGATTTTTTTTTTGTGATCTGTAAACAATTGGACCATATGTAGTGTGATGGGAAACATGAAGGCTGTGATAGAATATCATTTAAGGAACCTGGTGTTTAATTGCTGCTCTTCATTAGCTGGAATAGAAATTGGCTTTCAATGTTTGGTTTATAATCTAAGTCCTAAAGATACATAGAGCAATTCTTACTGGGTCTGTGTAAGAAGTATAAAAATGTTGAGGCTTGCAAAATTATTTTAAAATTACAATTAGGAGAATATATATATAAGGTAAAGATTTAGGTGTGCACATTTAGGAAAAAGAGGGACTAGGTCTTATAAAAGACTAATATTTGCTATCTGCTTCTCTGATATACTCACACTCCCCATATTCTTATTTCAATGTCATTCTGTTATCTGTCAGAATAGCCACTAAGTCATTCAATACACTCTGTTTTCAGAGTTCACTCTGCTTTCCCAGTTATGCTCAAAACAGCTCACTGATCAGGTCAATGCAAATGAATAAAAAACATAGGTGTGGATTTAAGCAGCAGGCTGCAATATTAACAGAATGATAGAGAGGGGAACTATGTACGCAACTTCTCTTACATATTTGGCATTTAATTAGGCTCAGTTCCAGGGCTTCCATTAGAAAACCAGCGCCTTGGGGGCCAACCCTTCTTCAGCCTACTCTCAGAAGTCAGTTCATTTCTGAACCTTTACCTTCATTCTCTTCTTCAAAAGAAAGAGCATACCAAAGAAGACCTCAATCTGAATTTTACATGTCTCCCCTTCTCCTTATAGCAAAAGGTCAACTAACCATATCCCAAGTCTCCTCTTTAATTCTTGGAGCTGTCCTTTTTAAACTTTGTCTCTTGTGGACATTAACTGCAATCTGTAACAAACTAAACAGTGCCATATAACCTCCTGAACATTACAATTCCTTTTAACCTCAACTGCACCTTCGAAATGAGGCAGTAATAGTGACAACATGGTCTGAAACCTTGAGTGAGCTTTAAATTAAAAGGGTGGCTATAAAATCTTTCTTCCCCTCCTTTCTGCAATCTAGCCAATAACATGGAGAATAGTGACTCATCTAGCCAATGAAAGGGAGAAAAGACCTTGGGGCCAGACAGTCCTCCACCAGTTATTTTGATGCCTCAGCTTTGTCTGTACATGTGCTCTTTCCTCTGCCTCCCAAGAACTGTCCATCCTTCTTCTGGTCTGACTAAACTCCCACTCCCCCAAACCCTCTGCTTAAACATGGAAGAACATTTTCTCTCTAATTATAGCTACTACTTGGAATATCTGTTTTTGTACATTTTAGTCCTGACTAGGTAGGACTACCCAGTTTGGGTAAGCTGCAACTCATTAGATAATGTATGCTTTCTGTGTTCATAAGGAGGAAAGAATATTTTACTGTTTTATTTTGTTGAGCATTTACCATAGAGAGAGAGTGTATGTGTGTGTGTGTGTGTGTGTATATACACACACACACACACACACACACACTATGGTAAATACTCAACAAACTTTGAGCATTTATACACACACACACACACACACACACATCCCTTTCTCACCATAAGGCATTTCAGGAAGATATAGGACTTCACTATGTCAAATCTAAGCCTGCTTTCCCATTTCACAGGGTTGTTCAGCAGAAAACCTATAGATTGTTTAGACAGCAGAACAGAAACTGTGTTAAGGAGAGTGAAATCTGCCCAAAAGTATTGATTAGAGTCCCTTGACCATTGTGAAATAATAGTTGGACACCTGTGTTCTACAGTTTTTACTTACCTTTCCTTTGCTGAGCTAACCTCTATCTCCATAGAAACAGGAGAAAAAAGACAGTTGGCAACCAGCAACTGAGAGTCAGAAGAACTTGCTCAAGCCAATTTCAATTGCATGCTACCATCTGAGACCTGAAAGTGTCAAATTTTAACACCACCTAAAATCGTTGAAACCAAAGGAGTACTGACATCTTTAGTGTTTTAGAAATGGGAAAAAGAATCAAGACATTTAAAAAAAAACATTCTTAACCTCCTAAAAATATGCTGTTCTGACTTTTAAATAGTTTAGTAAATATTTCATAGTGAGAGAGGCTGTAAGTTAAAAAGTCTAAGTGAAGATGGCTAAGGGACAGGAACTTCTGATCCTAAATTCTGATCCTAAGTTCTAATCCTGGTCCTAGCACTGACTCTTTGGGGTACTGGGCAAGCTCCTTGTCTATGGCTAGCCAAATTTCTCTAACAAAGGAATTTAATAAAAAATAGCTTCTTTTCATAAAGGTTAATAAAAGAAAAAATACTGACATCATTGACATTTTTTGTATTTTCTCAAGAAAAACAACCCTCTGGAATCATCCCTAACCCCAAGCAAAACATAATTAAAACATTTTTTGTAAATTTACTACATTTCTTAATACATTTGAAAAGTTTTCCAATATTAAAAAGTATATAGACACAGTGTTATTTTTAATGGCTTAATTTTGATCACTTCAAAATGAAAAATGGGTTCTTTGTGCCTTTCTTTTCCAACTTGTGGATACAGCAGTCTTCCAGTTCTGTCTACCTTATACAAATAGGTAGGTTTGGTCTGGTTTTCAAATAAAATGTAGTTTCAAATAAAATTTGAAGATCCAGTAAAATCCCTCTTCTTTCTGGGATTACACTTGTACCAACATAGGCTAGGTGTGCTGGGATTGAAAACCAGTCAGAAAGAGTGATGTTTTTCTGTAATAATTTGGCACCCTTTTGAGGGGAAAAAAAGAGAAGAAATGAAGAGAGTGCTACAGTTTGGCTTTAAAAGAAGCACACTCTTCTAATTGTGAGTAAATGGGGAAAACTACACTAAGCTTTCTAAATCCCAACTGTTCCATATTCAAACAAAACCAAAATGATCTATTGTTAATGGATTGAATTGTTCATTTAATCAGGGTTTTTGTGTCAACATTTTCTGTCTAAAATACACTTAGGAAATGTTCCAGCTGAGGAAACATAATTTAGTCCATCAGATTTTTTTTTGCAAAGCATTCTGGGATGAAATTTTAGTTGACCCAATCTTGGCCTCTAAATTTTGCGCGAGCTATGATATTTCCACAAACACTTTCTGCGCTTATATGCACAAACAAGGTATCTAGACACTTCACTATAATGTTTTTCTCAACAAATGTGAGAATTGTTTATATAAATTGTTACATTCTTTGTTGTAACTTATATTTAGCTGTCTTTTAAAGTATATGATGACATTGTCAAAAAAGTTTGAAAATTAAATCAATTTCCTTTTCCAATTTTCCAAACAATTTGTTTTCTGTGATTTAATTGAAATAGATACTCCTATAAAATGCTGTCACTTGTCAAAGCCACAAGTTCTACTCTTTACCAAATAAGCATCTTCTCACCACATCAAAGAAGTTTTATTAATGAACTATTTTCACCTAACTTTGCGCATCATACACATTGTTTGATGTTAACCTCAGATTTCTAGGAGACAGCATGAGTGATGTTCCTCTGGGTCACTGAAAATATTGACCTATCATTTCTTACTTCTACAGCATAATGGCAAATTTTAAAAAAGACATTGATAATCTAGAGAATTCTGAACATCTGATGTGAACTCTTAAATTAGCCATATGTTGAAACTCAACAGATTGACAGTACTTATTAACATAAATGTAAAGTTTTAATATTTAAAATCTGCATTTTATTAATATTTAATCCAGGGTCATAGGTAATGTCCATATGTGTGAGATAGAAGGGAAGAAGAAGGTAGCACAGGAATCCAATTACTTCTCCTCCTAATTGCAAATGACTTCCAAGATTGAGGCAGTGTTCTCTCTATATGACCTTTACTGCATATTCTAGACTTCATTAAACACCTTTTATTCTTGTCAATTACAGGTAAATCCTATCTTAGTCCCATTTCTCTTAAAGGACTCTGGCTTCTGTTTGTAATTCAATGACAAATTATTTGGGTAAGAACTAAAAATGGAGATTCTGAGAAATCCCCACAGTGTTATCCAAACAAACAACCAAAAAAAAGTCCCAATTGTTCTTATAGGCTCAAATCCTCAAACAACACCCAAACAATCTAGATCAACTGTTATTGTCCATAGAAATATACATATTTACTTTAAACTTTTTATGCAACACATGCAAACTACGTAATTATTGGTTCTATTCAAGTAGTATTCAAGCCATTTTATGGTGCTCATTATTAATATGGACCCAAAACTAAAACAAAGTGCGTAATTCATTTTATGTACCTCCGGGCTTGTAACACAAAAAATATACCTAAATCAGGTTTTCCATTAAAAGAGTATAGAAAGAGTTAAAGAAATCAGGCTCTAACTACAGAAAAGATTAGCTCATACTGTTTATTTTCATATAATTGTATATTTATGCTCTCCAACAGCATCTATAATACATAAGCTAATGTACAGAGCAGGGATAAAACAATAATGTGTAGTATTTGATCCAAGGCTATAGAGTGCACCGATCTCTCGTAACAGTGCACCTATCTTATCTATGCCTACAGTTCTTTTAGCTATAGTATTCACTTCACTAAATGGCACTCATTATGAATATAAAAAAATAGAAGTAGTAAGAATTGCATATACATGATAAGGCCTCGTACATAAAGGAATTGAAATGGAAAAGGACAGATGTAATGTGTCCCATTCTTTCTTTGAGATTATTTTTTCTTTCTTTTGTGCAGAACTTTACATCTGCAGGATGGGATTTAGGTGTGGCATTTCTAGCCTACATGCATGTAAATGTTGTATTTATTATATACCAGCAGATATTAGGGAAACAGTTATGCTGGCTCACTTTTGAAGCTGCATTCTTTTAAGAGCAATATGTTAATATATTGTGAAACTGCTTTTTCTTGGTAACTTTTTGCAGCTGACACTCCCCATGGAGGAATATCTTGCTTGACCATATCAGTTATGTTTCTCATTGTGACATAACTCAATCTAAGTGAATCCAAATGGGGTATACTGTAACATGTCTGGAAAACAAATGTGGGTCTCATTCTTTCCTCATATATACTGTTGCAATAAGAAGCTTGACCAGGAGACCCCACCAAAATCACTTGAAAGCTTCCAGTTGACTTCAGTGGACTCTATATGAGGACCAAAATCAAGACTAACTCATTAAATCAACAGTTCTAAACTAGTGAATACAAAGTTGTTGTGAAAGGAAAAACCAGGTCTTTGTGCTATTCATTAAAATACAAATAACATTTTCAAAAGTACCTATGGGTTTTAGAAGCCCAACTTCTATTTTCAAAATGACTTCAATAGTTAAGGACTTAAGTCTCATTGAAAGTTGCTGGAACTGAAGAGGGTATGTTTTCTTTGCAGTTAACTTATGTTCTTATGTAGGGTTTTAGCCCAATTCCTTCTATGGTGCACAAACAAAACCTTTTGTGCAAGTGTGTAAGTGGTATTAACTGAATCTTGCTAGTCCAGTTTGCAGAATAAGTTAGAGCTGAGGTTTCTCTTTAACAGAGGTTCCAAATTACCCATTTTGCAGGGTAAATACAGTCCACAATTTGGGATACAAATAATGGGCTGCTAGAGAATTCCCTTATCTTCCACCAATTGTGGGAAAGGGTATAGTATCAGTAGTACAAACAGCCAAAAAAAGAATGGATCCATGGTTTGGCACTAGCTGGAATAAAGGCCATGACCAAAGCCAAGGAGAATGCAGAGCCATAACCACTTCACCCTATTGTGTTAGTAAACTAAAAACAATTCACCAACAACTTGTTCTACAAAACGCTGAATAATATTTCAAAGTGACACAGCTTAGGTGCAGTACTGAGAACCATGGGGACTAGGGAGTTACTGCTGACAAGACTTCCTGTTCTCAAGGCTGACAACCTGCGGGTGGGTTCCAAACACAATGCAGGCACAGGCAAGCTTGACCCCATAGCCTGAAGTTCAGCAAAGTTTCTGGGATTGAATTCAGGACTTTGCACTGTAGATGGTCAGCAGATATTGGGCTGGAAAGTAGCTGTGAAGCTCAACCCCAACTAGCATACATTTTCATGTCTAACTTGGACTACTAGAACTGTTGCCTGCAGAGGTGTGATTCAAGTATGGCTTAACAGTGTGAATACTCAAAGATGAGCTTAGCTAACCTGATCACTGACAGGCAGATGCCCAGATCTAGATAAATTCTTCCATGAAGATAGGTTTTTGGTTGTAGCCATGTTGGTCTAAGGACAAAGGCAGGCAAGGTTCTTTCAGTAGATATTTCTTTTATTAGACCAAATGAGTAGTTGGTTTTTTTCCAACTACTCGCTCTAAAATATATCACATCTACTCAAGGTAC
The DNA here is from genome assembly GCF_030867095.1 of Alligator mississippiensis. Classification (NCBI taxonomy): domain Eukaryota; kingdom Metazoa; phylum Chordata; order Crocodylia; family Alligatoridae; genus Alligator; species Alligator mississippiensis. Next base: position 241,733,894 of record NC_081826.1, read on the forward strand.
CTTTCCTGTCAGTGAAGATATAACTTTAGGCTTCCAGATAATGCCTTATCGTCACTACAAAATTGGGTAGGGTTATCTCTTACGTGTATTTCTACTCTAAATCTCATTAATATATGAAAAGATTCATTTAAGTTTTTAACTCGGAGTGTTTAGTCTGTCAGAGGATATACACTATAGTTAAAATAAGCTCAAATCAGCAACTGCTAACAGTGTTGCTCAATGTAGCTTGTATGCTCTGTTTCATTGTGGCTGTCTTCACTTGAGTGAGGCTAACTAAATTGAATGCCAGTAACTTGATTTGTCTTTGTAGTGAAGACATATTCAGGTTGTTTTAGAAAATAGTATTTAGATGCCTATGGAAATTTTATCCAATGATTTAAAAAGTGAAGATTGATGATCATGACTTAAGTTCTTTGTAGAATAAGATTCCAAAAACAACTAAAAAAATCCATGTAATTAATGTTTGATTTATGTACATAAAATTTGCATGATCTATACATATCAAGGAAGTATAAATGTAACCCATTAAGTCATCCTACCAAGCCACATCGTCAGGATAAGTTTTAAAGTTCACCTAAAGGACAAATTATATTGGCATCCAATGTTATACTCAGGTTAAATGTTGGAGCTTTCACATATTCCAGGGTGGGTTTTTTTTCTTTTTAATGTAATTGAATTTCTCCCAGCTCCTAGTACCAAAGGATTACATATTATTTAAATAATCTTACTCTGCAGACAAGCAGTACATTTTCCTTCAACCCATGATATAAACCCAAACATTACTAGCATAGTAAATATGTATGTTTCAGAACAGGAAGAAACAGAAAATGAATACCAGCTAGAATATTTACAATATGAACTGTTTAAAGAAAAAATGTGTTTGATCTTTGGCAAGTTCCCTGACTTTGAACTGACACTAGACAAATGATTATGGAGAGAAGATTCATGAATAGCTACTCCTCCACTTGTGGGCTCTTACATTTGACTGTACAGCAGCATTCCTGACCGTGTAAGATCTTTGCTCCCACATGTGTAAGTAAGGTCAATTATTTTTGGTACATTAAGACAGAAAGAAAAGAGGTCTTTCAGCAATGTAGCCTCAATTAATTTAAAACACATAGTAATGGGCTCTAAAATAACAGCATTTTAACCAGTGAGTTCATTAAACATTTTCACAAATGCATAACCATTATTTTGCTTAGTCAGATGTTTTCTCAGAGGAGAGTTCATTCATTTTAACTGCTTAAAACACATGATGAATGAAGCAATTTACTTTTTTATTTACATTTTACCACTGATAATATTTTATTAGAAACACCACCACAAAAGAGCAGAGTATAGCTTTAATCATCATTTAGTTTCTTCGGAAAGGCTTTCTTGAAATGTAGAAGAAATGTTTGTGTTATGCCAAATGTGATGTAAAATGAGCTACACCAAAATTCTCACATATGGTTTCCACCTTAATGTTGGAAACTGTAGACAAATCTGTAATGTACAATTAAGCTCATAAAAATAATATATGGTAAATAGTTAAGTTTAAGTATATTCCCAAATACAGGCAATAGCCCTCGAATATTTAACAAAAGTGGTTTGCCAGAGCTGAATTTACCACAATATGCTCAGATGACAATAATAAGGAAGGCTAAAAATAAATGGAACAATCACAAAAAATAAAGGAAAACTGTACTGCATGCAAGAAAAGCACATACTATAGTGATCCATGTTACAAATTGAACATATTATAGGTAGGCACTTGTTTAGCAATTAGAGGAGGAATTAGGCACACCAAACTGTATTTCAAATGCTAACAGTTTGCTGTTTGACTTGCCCAAAGTCAAATTATTTTTCATTGCCTCTATTTTCCTTCTGTAAAAAAAGGAATAGTAATAGTTACCCATCTATTTTAAGAGCTTTGAGATCCTCAAATGACAAGGAATCCGTAAGTGCAAAACTGTATTACTATTTTTCCCAGGTTTCAAAACCTGCTACAAGAACAAAAAGAGCCATCAGAAGTGTTAGCTCAGTGCAATATAATCATGATAGTGTGTGTGTGGAAGTAGCAGGAGTAATCATAAGAGTATATCAGCACCAAAACACATCTCAAATGCACAGAGCCCATAATTTATTCCTCCATTTTCAGTGAAGATGGTCTAGAGCAGGAAATCAATCATATACATTTTACAACTTCCCTCAGTTTCTAAATAACTCTTGTAAAGCCAATACTTCACTTATGATTATAGTATCATTTTGCTTCCCTAGGTTTACTCTACATAGCGATCAGTTAACATGGTATCTCAGCTCAAGATGAGCAACTTGCACAACGTAGGCCTTTAAATGGAAATGGTATTTTTCATAAATGTAAACCTTTCATATAGTGCTGCTCATACCAAACAGTGAGGGAAGACCTTATAAGTTATGACAGAATAAGTATCTTTAACTACTCTGTAGTCTGAGTGAAGGATTCTGTTTCCTTGGCCCTTTGGCAACTCTACTGAGCAAAGTCCATTTATTCAGGACCAGTGCAAAACTAAATAGCACTGGAGTCTGATTAAAGCCCCATAAGGGGAAGTTAAGTGGTGAATTGGACTTGTACTTTGCCTCTGAACAGAGATTAATAGCATTCTATGTGCACAAATATCTGGACAGAACCCCTTGCATTAAATATCATATTCATGTGTTCATACAGCTAACATTCAGCCAGGTTTAGCCCATGTTGTAGCAGTTAAGACTAACATCTTTTTTTTTTCTTTTTTCATTTTGCTTTCCCAAACCAAGGTTTGTGTCTTTTTTGGGGTGGGGTGGTATGCGAGTAAATGCAGGATGTGTAGAAATATAAGTAAGAAATTAAAGCAGTATCTCCAGAACCAAGGCAGTATATAACATCATCCTTCTCCAGTAGCTGACACAAGCCTGAATTTTTCTGTACAATGTAACCAAGCTACATTACATAGAACTGAATGATGTAACCTGACCTTCAGGAGTTTGCAATAAAAGGATCACAAAAGTAGTTCTTATTCAGGTAAAATTTCCTAGTAGCTTAATGGGCTTGGGACCTAACATGATAAACTATGAAAAAATAAGGAAAGGGCAGGCTAAAGAGTAAGCTACAGGAAAGGTGACAGGGAGGACATAAGTACAACTGCCCAGTGCATGGGCACTTAGGTCTGTTACATACATATCTTCATGCATTGTGTTTAAAATAAGAAATATAGGTAGCTTATTTGCAAACTAGAGATACTTGGCTGAAATCTGGTGCCATCTCAAGCAGACACAGCATAAAGAGAAAGAGAAGCAACAAAGAAAGAGGCGGAGAAGAAAACTAGCTTTTAACCACCCTCTAGGAGCATGATTCTGAGCATGAATTGGAGCAGCCAAATGCTGCCCTAATTCACTTATTATTGACCATGTTAATCATGTTGATTATGGTATTGTCATGGAGAAACCAGGAGTGGGGCTGCATAGGATTCCTGTAATTTACCTGAGCTTCTCACGTATAGGCTGCTCTACAGTACAGAGCTGCCCACAATTCTCTTATTGTTTTATGTTATTGTAATACACAAAGGAGTTTGGGGAATTCTGTGCAGCTACACGCCATTTTAATGCTTCTGTAAATTACAGAAACATTGGGCCTTTCTAACTCCTGCCTCTTTGTTCAACTCCATGCATATAATCAGTGCTAGAGCTTGTAGGGAGAGCCAGTAAGTCATATCATATGTACGCTCTGTGCACTGAGATAAAGGCACTAAGAAGGGACAAAAGGGTAATATGGGAATTCTGCCCATGTAGACATGTAGTAATATCACTGGAATATTTCTTTCAAAAGTTGAAATGTTTTTAATTAAAATTTCTAATGTTCAAATCACTAAAGCAATCATGTTGGTTTTCATGCATTTAAAAGTGTGTAAATTCTAAGGGATTACATGTATATTTGTTATATCACTGTAAAGCTGAAAGGAAAAAGTAAAACCATCACAATACCAACCAAAATATAGTGCATGGTGTCAAAGTCACCCATTGTCTACTTGTGCCAGTGGGGTAAAACAAATGTAATAGTCAGTAAGGACCAACCCACTTTGAATTAACAAGAGAGATGGGTAAACAAATGAAATTAAAAAAGAGCCATCCTAAACCCCATCTGAACATCAACCTTTTTAGGGACAACTTATTTCAGTGAAAGTAATCTTGTCAGTTCTTCTTTGTGTAATTAAATAAACTAGATTAGAATGATCCAAATTTCAAGATACTCCTAATCCAAACATTAATCTAAATGTAATTCTTGGCATCGGCCTCTACCTCTTTTTCTACAAATCAATCCAAAATATGGGTGGGTTGAAATATGAATATTGACTTTGTAGCTTTGTTTTCTCCAGTTCACAAAGTGGGACTATTTTGCCTCTGCCCTCCCCAGACTCCTTCCTGTCACAACCCAAAGTTGTGGTTTTTGTTTGTGTGCGCGCTTCGGCACCGCTAAATTATTTTCCCGCCAATTGTAGCTTTCTTTGCATGGTAGGGTTCTCTGCTGCGAGAGAGAACTCTGGTGCAACAGGGGATTTCCCGCCAAATTACAGCTTCTTTGCAGGGTGCATTTCTTTTGCATACTAGTGATACACACTGCAAAGGAGTTCCCGCCATTTGTATTCGGATTCACGCCACATTATTGGCCAATTCCAAATGTAGGCACACGTGGCGACTAGCTATTGGCTTGCTAGCCGTACAAAAGGCTTGGGTAGTTTCCGCCCAGGTCGGAGAGGGAGAGAAAGGAGGAGGGAGGAAAAGAGAGAGACTCTGTGTGAAGATCTCCAAGCGCTGCGGACCCTTGCGGACCCAACGCGCCTTCCCTAAGCAGGCAATAGAACCGAACCTACGGAGCTTTCGCTTCTAGCCTCTCCCTGTTGCCAATCGCAATCCCAGACGTATCCCTTTCCTGTAACTTCGAACCCGCGGAGTCTTAACTCTGGGGAACTTTTCGAACCCAACCGAACAGGACCCGCGGAGCCTAAACAACTCCGTGGGAGCAATCGAATTTGTCGTGGTCCTCTAGCAAGGATCTAAGCGGGAGCTGTGCCTGGAAACCTGTCCAGCCTACACCAATACCATCTTTGGGTGTAAGTAAACAATCTTTTCAATCAACCACTACGCGTTTGTGACTAACTCTAGCTCGCCGCCGGCTCTCTCCAACCCCGCGTGCCCGGGCTGCCGGCCACAGCCCGCGTGCGCGAAAGACAGGCTGCAGATCGCCCCTCCCGACCCGCACACGGTGGCAGGAGCGGGGCCCGGCCCGCACACTTCCTAGTCTCTTTCCCCCATGTAACATTTTATCTCCAAAACACTTGTTGAGATTTATGGCAGCCTTTTGTTCTCCTCAGCCTTGTGAGCTGATTCTGTCGCAGGTGCATGGGTCCAAACTAGACAGGTGAGGTGGTTGTCTGAGTTTATCCCTGGAGTAAACCTAAACGCGGGATATAAAATTACTGGCATCAGCTTAAATTAGTTTCAGGTTGGCAGATTGTAAATCTTGTGTAGACTGAACTAGCCTCCTTCATGCTAATAAAACTTTTGTACCCAACAAGAGAGGTTGCTTGGGTTGATGGGAGCAGCCTCACTGAACCTACGACCTTCAGGCAACACGCAAAGGGACTGGGCAGGGAGAGGGGACTAGTCCACTGTTGCCATTATCACTGGCTGAGCCTGGCCCCTGCACAGCTTGGCTGAAGTGGGGCAGAAGCAGCACTGTAGTCCCAAACCTCTGTCCCTGACCCCAAGGCAGTCAAAGACAGCAGGGACAGTGGCAGCAAAAGATGGGAAATGGGAAGGGAAGGAAGCAGAAGTGCCACTGACACCGAGAGGAAGGGAGGAGGGGGACTTAAGCCCCTGATTCAAGACCTTAAAAAAAAAGTCCCCAGCTGCTGTTTCCATGGACTAGTCGCAAGGGAGGCAGGGTGACGGGAGGGTACAACTGTACCACTGCACCTGCTTTGGATCTGCCCTGATCATAAAAAAGGTTAACTTCTCAACTCCATTAGAGTACTAGAGGCACACTCTATTTTGGCCCAGTGCATGGAAAAAAACAAACAGTTAACTGAGCAACAGAAGTGAAGTGTGAATCTGCCCATAACTTCAAAGTATGTCCCATAAATAGCACCATCTCTGGAATGGTGCCATCCACAACCATCTCTGCTGCTGCCATTATCCCAGGTTGAGCCTGGCTCTCCACCCAGCCTGGCTGGAGTAGCTCTGGGGCTCCACCCTGCAGCTGGGGACAGCATCGCCAGTGGACGGGTGAGGAGATAAATGTGAGAGGTACAGAGGAAGGGGGTGCTGCGAGCACTGCAAGGAAGGTTCTTCCTTGATTCAGGGATTTAAAAAAGTCCTTGGCCGCTTCTCCCACAGCATCAACTGCCCACCCCAGGGGGGAAGTGGGGAGGGCGGGGAGGAAGCTGGGAGCAGGGGTGCAGACACCAGTGCAGCACTGGTTGCTGCTCCCACACTCTCCTTTACAAAATCCTGGATCTGCCCAATGGTTGTGATTAATAAAGTGGCACCACCTGCTGCTTTAATTTAGCCTTATTGCTGGTGTGTTACTTGCTCAAACACCACTCAAACACAATGTTAAACAAAAAAGAAAGAGGTGTACATGCCTATGTGGAAAGGACAGGATGGGATAAGATAGCCTTGAAAAGTTCAGATCAGGTTAAAGCCTATGAGTCATCATTCAAATCCACCTTATCAAAGACTTACAAACATTCCTGTGCTAATGCATACAGCATCTATTTTAGGGTACCTACTGCCACCCTCCCAGCTCACTTTAAATGTAGAGGATCATGTTCTGATTCATTTTTCTGATTCATTTTTCCTGTTTCACCCTTTAGAACTCCTTGTGCATCTACAATTATCTTTAAGCCCTTTTCTACTTAGTTTCTCTCTCTCTCCCTTTTGCAACTCCTTCAACCTCAGATTACTACAAAAACACTATGTGCTAGACACTATACAAATGCATAGGAAGGCACCAACCCACCCTGACCATCTGCCACAGCAAGGAGCTTATAGTCTAGCCATTATATTTTAAGCTGTCTGGAAGTGGGAATGCAGAGGCTAGGGGAGAAATTAGAAGTTCCTTTTATCTGCCCATTTTGTAGTCTACATATAGTCCAGCCACATTTGCAGCCCTTTCACTCAGGGCAGCTACTGAGACAGGGAGGGAGTAGGTACAGTTATAGCTTCATTCTCCCTACTGAGGAAGCCAATAGAGCTGGCTGATCATACAGGGGGAGCAGTGAAGACAAAATATACCCCTTAAAGGGTAATAACAGTCTATGCACTTCATTATGAATTTGGCAACTGCTGGAAGCATTCTGCCTCACTGCTTTCAGTGCTCTCCATCACCCCTTCAATGCAGGGCTGCAGGGCTGTGATTCATAGGCATAATATAAGACTACACAAAGGTAAAAGCATCTCAAGGCTGGACTAATGCACCCTGCAAGGTTTTTGAAAGAATATTCCCCCTCCCCTCCAAATCTCTACATTTTTGTACCCAGAGCACAATTTTACCTTGTTCTATCAGTCTCATGCTCACTAAGCAGATATTTTTTTCTTCTGTTTTCTTAATTTAATGTCTAAATCAAGCTATCATTTGTTGGATTACTTGACAAAAAAAATCCTCTTCACTGAGAAGGACAAGTGAACAATAGCTTTGTTTCATCTGCATTTACTTTAAGAAAGTTGGCAGACACCAAACCCCTGATGTAGCAAGTTAATTATACAAGACTGAGAGCTATCATCACAAGGAACAGAGGGAATGACCAATGTGCATGGGAGCTGAACATGATGCCAAGGACCAAATACAAATAGCATTGCCCCAAAGAATCCTGTCAGTACAAAACAAAATTGGTGCCAAGTTATTCTTTGGTGATTCCACAAATAATTAGGACTGAAACACAGAGTCAAGACATAAAATAATCAGCTGTACGCATCTAAATCAATAACATTCAACAGGAATAATTGTTGCTGTAATGGGTAAGGCAACAATTGTATTCAGTCAACATAAAAAAATATGATTATCAATATCATGTACTACAGAATGGCCAGGCAGCAAAAAGTAAATAGAAACTGTATTCACCAGATATATAGAGGTCACTGTTGCCCATGGGAAGGGTTAAATGCAGGCTTTGCAGCATGAAGTGCATGTGGAGATTAACATATTTACATATAAACAGGATGCCTACATATAAAGATCACATAAGTAAATTTTATACATTATGCTGCAGCTGTCATGCAAGAAATATAACTCTCTGATTGATATGCAGAATGTTTGCCAGAACAGTGACAGCCAAAGTAAGTTCAAAGTCACAGGAAATGTTGTCATCAGCCTACTGTAAAAATGTACAATTACTTGCTATTCTCTTTCTGTTTAAAGGTGACTACTACCATCTTTTTCCCTAGGCTACTTGTTCACTGTAGCTTATTATCATTACAAAGTATTATAATGGATTAGCTTTTCCATATTGTGTTCATATTGGGAAGGGCATGTTTTAGACAGCGCACTGACAAGGTTTTTGAAAAGCCATTTATTCCTCCACTAAAAATTACCAGGCAGCTTGTTTTCAAGAATAAAAATCTCTAAATTGCATGCTTGCAAATTCCTCTTTCCTGATAATTCATTTTATATAAAGAAATCAGAGAGAAGAAGTGAGCAGTATCTAATTAATATCTCCTAATGCCCAACTAATGTCAAGCATGACTCCAATTTATAACTGAACTATATTTTTACATTGAAAAATTCAATTACATTTACTGACAGACTTTGAAATGCCACATTATTTATATTGGCAAACTTTGCAGTCTCTCAGTATATTTATTAACATTCTTTCCACAGAATAAAGCGTATATACAATACAGATCACTGCATTCTTCATTTTTTAATCTCTCAAAGTGATATGTACATCTGCTTGAGTAGGACGAAGCTGCCTTGTTCCAGGAGATCCAAAAGACCAAACAGAGCCAGCAGTTAATTTGCCCTCCCTTTTGATTCTCCAGGCAAAACAAGGTAACCTTGACATTTCTCTCTTTCTCCCCTCCCTCCCTCCCTCCCTCCCTCTTTTTCGTCTTTCTCTCATTCTCTTTCTTTCCTGCTCTTTCTCACACACCCCCACACTGCACTCTCAGTGCACACATCAACAATTTTGAGCTGTGAAGAGGTTCAATTGCCACCTTGGTGACTCACTTGTAATGCACAAATCATTTACTAGGATAGCTTGAGGACATGACAATGACAGAGAGACATCTGTTGGGTGGATGGGATAAAAAAAAAAGAGGTTATTCACAGCTGGTACATTAGCCATGCTAGCCACTAGGCCACCACAGTGTCCTAGTCCTACAGCTTCTCTCTCCTCCTTTCTTCCTGCTCCCTGCTGTCAGCTGCCAAAAGATATCTGTTCTCACCCTTTGCTGAATGAAAAGGTGCTAATGCATGACTTCAGGATATGTCAGAACATACAGTACTTACAAGTGTTTGGAGATGCAGCCAACCTGACCATGGGGAAAAAAATGAGTAACTAAAGAGTGATTTTCTTGAAAAGGAAAGACTAGAAAAAATAGTCAAAGGGCCATTTCTTTCTCTAGCTGTACCAGGGAAGAAAAATCTTTATTTTTTTCTCACTGAAACTCAACAGTATTTCTCCTACAACAGGATACTTTATCAAATGTATTTGATCAAAAAGTGATCTGGATTTTGTTTTGCCCACACATTTTACACACGGCTAAATTGAGAAAATACACAACCAAAGGGGAAACATACACAATAGCTAGGAGACTGCTGTAAAAAAAAATTAATGTGAAATGGTATGTTTTACTTTCTCTAATTAGACAGAAAGAAAGACAGAGTGGGAAGGTTTAAATGAACTGTGAACAAACAACATGGCTACTTGGTCTCAGGTGCTGCTGCTGCTGTACAACACACTCTCTCTCTCTCTTTTCAGGGTTATAGTAATCTTTTTCCAAGAACGCAGGAGTCATGTTTTTTATTCACTCTCATAAATGCAATAGGCAGGTAGAGAATTTGATTTAGTAGCAACACATCCTCATTCTATACCATTTTCTGTATTCCTTCCCCCAAAGGACACCAACAGTCAAAATTACACTGGACACTGCTTAAAGTTTTTAGCAAAACCCTGTGTTACAAATACTTAACCCCCTCCCTTCCCCCCAGCCTCCCCAAAGTTAAAGGTAAGGGTAGGGGAAAATTTGAACAGCTAATATAATAATTGACCATAGGTTGGTTCATTTACTCTCATAAAATCATAGAAAAAAACAGGTCTATAAGGGAGCTCGAGAAATCATCTACTCCAACCCCCTCCTCAAGACAGGGGCTAGGTACAGACATTAAAAAAGTCCAGCGTGTAATCGATCTAAGTTATGCATTTTTCTGCAAATGGTATAGTTTAGATTGTTAGGGAACAGAACACACATTTGCCCTTTGGTGGGGGGACACAAATCTTAGGGTGCAGACAGAAGTGACAATTTTTGCCCAATCTGGCCACAGAAAGCAGTCTATAGTTGTGACCAAACACTAGTGCACAGCTGCGGACAGCTTAGAAAATGGTCAACTGTGTGAAAATCTGACCAGTCATTGCATGAGGTATCAAATAAAGATGTTTCAAAATGTAGCATCTTCTGTAACTTGTGTCTGCTGAGCTCCCAGCCTGTCACTGTTTTCAGAATGGGAGGGGGGAAGGGAGTAGAGGGAGTTCAGTCTGGGGATTGTTCAGCCCCACCCCTGGGAGGGTGGAGCGGGTATATTGGAGACCCGCCCCCCCTCCCCCCGAGGTGAGGGGGCTCCAATTCACCCACCCCATCCTTCAGCACCATCTGGGGAGCTTCAGCATCAGCTGGGGGGCTCCCTTCAGTGCCTACCTCCTCCTTCTGAAAACAGCAGAGCACTGGCCAAGAGCTGTGGCTATTGCTATGGGAATATGGCTACAGGCTCCCAGACTGCAGGTAGATTCCTCTCCCCCCCTGGAACCAACAGTGAACTTCTGTTTGGTCCGGGGTAACATTGTAACTCAGAACACTTTGTAGAACACGTTCTGAGTTACAGCTGGGAGCTGCACCTTTGTCTGCACCCTTCAACCTGGTTCTGCCATTTTTAAACCCATCTATGTGTGCTGAGCTTCTGTTCTGTTATGGATACAGACAGGTTTCTGATCACTGATAAAAGTGTAATGTCTGTACCTGGCCAGGGACATCTGTTTCTAAAGCATTCCTTACAAATTTGGTAAAGAACAAAACTTCCCCACTCCCTCCCTGACTCTCACAAATTCTAGGATACTCAGGGGACAGGCCCCCTTTAAAAAATACAGCTGATTTTTGCAGTGATGAAAAGAGCGACAAACATTTCTGAATGGCAGTGCTGGATTCTACAGTGAAGCTTAGGAGGTATGAAAGTACTGCACACATTTAAAAAGATACTGCAAAGCTATGCACTAAAGAACATTTTTTCCCTGAAATGCCACATAATATAAAGAAAAGACCGGAAGCAGTCAGGAAGCGCATCAGTCCTGTAGACCATAATAGATTGCAAAGCTCACTTCAAGGGTTAGCCACCTCACTGGTGTATGTGGATCACATCATGAATTGATGCTACTACAATAATCTGTGGATTATGGAGTTGCTGAAGGAGAAAGGAACCAATGAAAAAAGGTGCATCTTTCCTTCTTGAAAATTGAGAAGCACATTTTTCTTGTGCAATACCCACACACATTTAGATTGTATATTGTGGGGTTTTTTGTTTATGTTTTTATATGGGCAAGATGGCCCCTGTGTTTTAGCCATGTGCTCAGCACATGGCAAGCTGAGACGTGTATCTGGGGAAAATATGTATAACACTTGAGCCTCATTGGCCAGGGGAAACAGAGGATTCTTCAGGCCAATTGGTTGGGAGAGGAACTGGAGTGAGGCGCTTCCTGGTTGGACAATGCCAGGGTGATGTCATGCAAAGGGATATAAGGTGAGTTACGTTGGTTTGCAGGAAGAGAAACTGTTAGGGGCTGCTGATTGGTGAAGTCTCCTCCAAGGCATAAGGCGTTTCCAGATAACAAAAAGGGAAACTCAGCTTGAGCAAAGAGAGGAAGAATTGTCCCAGTGTCTGGGAACTCCTCTCTCCTCCTTTTCTTCCCCTTTGTTCTTTTGAAGATTTAAGGGATTAATACCAAGGAAAAGAGTATTGGTTCCTTGGGTTTGCTAGCTAGGAGATAGGCCTGGCAATTTAAACAGAGTTGAAACCTGGGAGTTTCTAATCCTGTCATTTTGGGGACTGGGTTGAGGTTTGCATCTCTCTGCTCCTAGTGGAGCCTCTGACCCCAAACTACCTGCAGCCCAGGCCTAGAGGGTAGGCCTGGACTTTCCCCTTGTTTCTTTTGATGGTCCTTTGCTCTAGGCAAGTTGTGTGGTTGGGCTGGCTGTAGCCACTAATCAACCTGGCTCTGTTTGGAGTTTTTCCTGCAGTTTTGTTTCAGCAGGCCATATAATCCAGCCCAGAAATTCTGGGGGTGCGTGCATGCTGTCTGGAGCCTCAGTCACTCCCTACACACACATACAGCCTCTCTGTGGAAGCCAAGATTGGCACACTACTATTCCTCCAAGAGCAACAAGAGGCCCCTTGCACTGCAGAAGGATCCATGCTCTCTAGAAGCTTCCCCTGGTGCAACCTATAGACTATGTCTTGTAGTTAGTGTTTTAAATTGCATTTGGTATTTTTCTCTGTTTTCTGTAATAAATCTCTCTTTTGCATTTACACTGCTTGTGAGGAGGCGGGGTTTATTTCCACAGGACACCCTAGTAATTAATTTAGTGTTTCCCGGGTGGTTTGGGTGGGGGCTCAAGCCAAGTAAAACTATATTTAGCACTCCAAAATTGAACCCGGCCCTTGCTGCTACCGACTGGTGCCTGGCAGAAGGGTGGTTTCACCTGCTGTTGCATACATTACAATATGCAATCTCATTTAAACAAGACACAACTGGGGACAGAGACATTCTACACTAGAGATTCACAGACTCATCTTCAGTGAATCACAGATACTGAGGATAATATGCCTGAAGAAGAGTGACTGTGCCTAAAAGTTTGCTGAGAACTTTTTTCTAACTACTCAGTTGGTCTCATAAAAGATATCACATCTACTCAAAGAACCTTGCTTGCCTATCTCCTTAGACCAACATGGCTACAACCAAAAACCCAGGGGCAGAAGGGTTACACTTGAAACAAAGTTATCTTACTCGGTTTAAATGCTAGAAAGGGACATTACCCTCATTAAACAGTAATCCAATTCTTTACCATCAGGATCTTTAGAGAAGATGATTAAAGAGACAAATTTCCTCTCAAAGAAAAGAAATGTGCTCAAATTAACAGTTCATGCTAAACTACTAGGCAACCACTGCACATGAGTGTTTATCAAGATAGAGAAAGTTCATCAGAATAAACTAAGACCTAATTCAGCCTGACAGCAAGTAGGATACAAGCCCTGCTAACTTCATGATGACAAGTCAGGCCATACTTAACACAAGGCTTGACCTGGCCCTGAAATTCCTATTCAGTTATCAAGTTACTTTACCAGTTCCAATTAATAGTAACACAGACATACACATTCACCTCCCCACTCCTTTTGTTCGCCAGATGGGGCCACACTGTTCTTACAGCAGAGATTCTCTGTTTTTAAGAGACACGGTAATCTGACTCTCAGAACTTCCCTTCACAAGGAAACTGATTTGGGGGGGAGGGGAGCTCTATATTATCAGAATTTGCCAGGAGTTTGTCTCATTCAATAATCTGAGCAGATTGCTAACAGCAGATTTATTGTCCACAAAGAGTTTGCAAATGATGAAAGAAGATCTTTACTTAAAACAAAATACTGGAGATTTTTACACTGAAAGTAACAAGCAGACAAAGAACTTTGTCTAGAAAATTAGATATGCATGAGCAGGGAAAGAAAAATAGGAATAAAAATCTCATCTGAACGTTTAATTGCTGGTGGACATCCTTTTGGGTTAGACTGATGAAAGAAATATATATTGTGTGTGTGAAACTTGTGAAAATTTCTCTTTCTACACCCACTTTAAAATGTTTATAAGCAATGTAGTGATATCACAAATATGTTTATTCATAGAAAAATTCAGCCTGACAGCAAGTAGGATACAGCCCTATACACATGCACACACACACAAAATCATGACATTATCTACAAATAGTATGTGCACAGCAATTCAGTAATTCTCAGTAATAGTATTCATTAGGACTAGAGAAATAAATAGTATTGACATTAGATGAAACTCAAAAGATGCAAAAATATCACATGCTATCCCTTTGATGAATCCATCTCTGTCTCATGCTCTCTTTAGTCCATTTTCATGTAAATTTTCAGTTTCTATTTGGTTGAGGGCACAGTTCAGTATTCTATTTTTAATTGTTACCACATTTATCAGGAAAAGGTAAATTCCTCTGTTACTGAATATTTTGGCTCCTCTTTTTCTTTCTTGTATCAGTTCTTTTTTCACTTAAGCATCAGATCCAATGACAGAAGCAACACGATGAATACAAATGACAATGGGTGCATATAAGTGTTATTTTTCTACTGGGAGAATTGCCATTGTCTCAGTAGAAACCATAAACATACAAGCATTCACATTCTTTCTCTCAGACCAAAAATGACAGTTCCAAGAGATAAACTCAACTCCAACCATTTACAGGCCAGTCCTGGGAGAGTCTTTCAGGAGAATGAACTCTTGTACACTTCACTATGGCTCCTCACAGGGACCTAGATGAATTGAACTGTGGAGAAAGACTTCTGCCTTCTGCACACCAAAATCACCCCAGTCTGGAGAAGGTGCAGAGGCAGCTGCTCCCGCCACCCCTGTAGACTGGGAGGGAAAGGAAAGAGTAGCTACTAGCTGCTCCCTGCCAGGTCCTCTCACACTGGAGACCACAGTGTAAGAAGCAAGCAGGGCCTTTGCTGCACTGCTCCATCTACTCAGCTCCCAGGCACTGGGATTTTCCCAGTGTAAGAAGCAGGCAGGGGACTTTGCCAGGCTGCTGTCCTTCCATCCCTTGGCCTCTTCCCCAAATGGGGCAGTCCTGGTTTGGGAAAGATGATAGGGGCTTTGCAGATGCCTTCTTGCTTCGCCTTGCCACATCTGCCAGCTGGGCAGTAGGGGCAGGGATTGCAAAGCCTGGATCCCTTTTAATGCAAAGTGCTAGGGGCTAGGAACTGGGGAAGTGACCCCCACCCTCATTCCCAGCCCTGTCCTCTGTGCTTTAAATGCTACCTCTGTTGCCCAGTTGAATGGGCAAGATATCAAAGCCCGCTGGAGCTGGGGAGCTGAGGCCTGGGGTCTGGGATGCTGTGCCCAGCCCCACTTCTGGCTTTAGATCACCCCATGTGCTCTCCATCTGGGTTGCACATCAGGTGATTTAAAAGCTAGGGGGATGCCTATTAACCCTCTCCTCCTTTCACGGCAGAGGAGAGGACAGGCTATCAAGTAATGGGTTCCCCTAAGAGCAGGAGTGGCCCAGAAAGTAGCCCTCTAATACCCTTGAGAGCTTGCCTGTGTATCTCTCCATCCAGGTGGCTGGAATGCATGTACACTCCAGTTCCTGGGGTAGAAATGAATGCCTGTACATGGCTAATGAAAAAGAACAGGAAATTCAACTTTTGCCTTAGTTCATAACTGAAAATTAATATGGTGGTTTCATACCAATTCCCATTTGTGAATGCCTCCCAACTATATATTTTGCCAAAATTTAGGATTGTCAGTTCCTGATGAAGATAAATCTTCACTGGAAAAGCAAGAATTTCATTAGTCAGAAGTAAAGAAAGAAGTCATTTAAAGTAGAAAGTACAATTGCAATTTTTGTAAAGAAATCTGCACAATGTGGCTAACATCTTGCCCAATTCACAGTGGAAATCCAGAACTAGAGGTAAGGGCTTACCATAGCTGGGGTAAAGACCCATGACTTGGCTGCTGGCGCTGGAACAGACTTGCATCTGTTGTGAATTGGACGTAGAGAGGGATGTGTAATACTTGTCAGTGGGCTATACTGGCTTACCTCAGAATAGCTGACTTAGTTTCATGCATACTACTTATGTTATTATTAAGTTATACTCATGTTATTGTGGTCAAAAGTCTCCAATGAACTTTACATAGAACATAGGAGATGTCTACATGGCACATTGAAGTGCCATCCAGAGAAGCAAAAAAAAAGCTTCAAATATGATTGCTTGGGTACCAAAATCGGGTGAGCTACATTAGTATAGCTCTCTACCTCCGCTACTTATACCTGATGAGAATCATCAAAGTATGCTAATCAGTGCTTCTGGTGTCTGACCTACTGTATTCAGAGCTACCTTTGTTATCTCTGCACTGTACTTCATTATGTCAGGTAGACCTACCTAACCTGCAGAGGGACCAAGGTGGTACTGGAAAAAGCAGTCAGAATTTCAGATGGTGAGTGAACAGTGACAGATACCATGGGAAGATGAGGGTCTGATAAATTACCCCTTGCAGTAATCCAGAGTTATAGGATAAGGTCCTGAATGTTGCTGTTTTGCTACCCATGTGCAAATGGAAGGGGATAAGTGCAATCTAAGAACCTATGTAAAACAAAGTAGGCTATGTGCCCTTTTATATAGCCCAGTCATAAAGTGGTTGTATAACAGTAATATAACCATTGATAACACATTGATAATGCCTTCAAGGTGCAAGGTGAAGCCCAGGCTATTGTGCTTCTCCCCAGGTGTTCCTGGGATGCACATTCATCCATTTATATTGTGACCTAGCTCCTGTTGCTACAGCAGCACCTCTAAGGCACAAAAAGAAATTCCATCTGCATTTGCTAAAATGCCTACTCTTGCTCCTGGCTGCAATACAGTCCCCTTGCATTTTCTCCAAGGCTAGTGTTGAACTTGATAGGCATAAGTTAAGCTGAAGGACATAACTCTCAGTTGAAATTATTCTAGCTGGCTCAGAAGTTACAGCTACTGACAGTGGACTGAATTTTGCTTATCTTACCCATGCAAAACTCCCTTGGGAATCAAAATCAATCAAACGTGGGCACAGCAAGCAGGCTTTGGCTCTAATGAATGCACATGAATGCTAAGCAAAATTTCCAACTGTAAGTTATATACATTTAAATGCTATTGGTATTTTTGTCCCCTTAGTTATTCTTTACTTGACATTTTTGTAGGTTATACATAGACTGTTGTATCATTGTGGTTAGAGGGTTGTATCATTGTGCACTGTCAGAAAATGTCACAAGTAGCAGTGTGATCATGAAGTCATAAATATTAGTCTTGAATTCCCTGTGTATTAAATTATCTAAGGGTCATTATAAATTTCCTCCAAGTGACTGGTTTCTAATCCAGTCACTTGGAAGAATAAAATGGATTCTATTATTTTTACATTAAATTAGGTAAGTAGGACATCACTTATCTACAGAGAAGCAGAAAGTTTGGTAAAGCAAGTAAAACAAGTCTTCACCAGTTCCCCACACACTCAGAAAAGTAATTAAGATACTTAAGCTTATGATCTCCATCTGACCCCAGAAAAAGGACACAATAGCAGGTGCCTCATGATGCAGGGCATACTTGGACCTATTCCATTAACCTTTGCATTACTTCCTGAATCCCACTCTATAGTGAATTTTTTTTAAGTAAAATACAGTACTTCAGTAAATTTTACTTTAAGTCAACACGAGGGGACAATTTGGGTAGGTTAGACATTTTGTAGTGCTTGACTTTTATTCACTTATTAAAGAACAGTTATTGGAGTTCAGAAACAAAGCATGCAAACACAAAGCTGTGCTTTGAAAGTGTGCCCCTTCATATACAACACTCAGTGTTAGAAGTTCTCACTAGAAATAGTAGGTGCATAATCTTCTAATCAGCTATGAATCAAGAAAAGAAATCAACAACAAAATCATATTCATTTATAGTAGTTTAAAAAAAAGCCTAATTCTGACTACTGGAAAACTGTGAATCTGCAGTCTCCCTCGGTAACAGTGGTCATGTCTACATGAGACATTTATGGTGGAGTTGCCTAATTAGCTCTGCAATAAAGTTTCAGAGTTTACACACATAGCCTTATTAGGCCACAGTAAACTAATAAATGCCGCCATAGGTTAGTACTTGTCAACACAAGTACTATCCTGAGGTTGTCTTATTTACTCTGATGAAATGCATTTGTAGACACTGACAGGGTTGGCTGAGGCATAAGGGTGTTTCAATGTGGGATTGCCTGCTGGCTAGCCCCACCCAGAACACCCTTGTGCCCCAGCCAGCCCATTTGCAGCATGTTGAGATGGGTCAGAGCAGCCCCAGGCAGGCATGTTGCCCCCCTCCCCCCAGGTCCCCTGCCAGCTGGGGCTTCTCCAACCCAGCTCAACATGCAGTGCTCCTAGGCACATGTGTAAATGCAGCCCCTGGGAGCAATAAACTCCACCACGAATTGTGCTGGAGTTTATTCAATTGAATTAATAGCATGTGTAGATACATCCACTGTGCCTCATAATCCTATATTTCGAGATAAAATACAATCTATTTTATAAATTAAATCCCTTATTCTGGAAGCCAGATCTGCTGGCCTACATGCAGTTCATAGTGATATAACAATGAAGGACCGTTCAATAAATACTTCACTCAAGACTCAACTTTACAATGATGCATAAACCATAATGTGAAGATGATGATTATGACAAAAGGTTATAAAAAACTGTAACCTGGGTACACCCAAGGGTGTGCCCTATTCTCAATTGAATAGGATGGGTAGGCAGGAAGGGGTGCTGTGAGAGGAATGCTGGAATTTCAAGCAGATCCCTCTTTCTTCTATAGAGTTAGCCCAAGCCCAAAGTTCTTAACTATATATAATTTATTAAGTTATAAAATACATAAACATTAAACTAAATATCATATATATATTTACACAGAGAACGCTGACCAATAACCAAGGTCAAACCTTAAATAACACTATTTACAACATCACAATACAACATTTCAATTACAAAATGTAAGTTGCAAAAACAAACAATCTTAATAACATCTATTCCTTAATATAGTCCCTGACCCATGGCAAGGGATAGTTCTCCTTCTAATGGGGTCCCTTGGGGAGTGTCCAGGAAGTACCAGGGGCCCCTCCCCTTAGGGCCTTGACTAGGCAGGGGGCTACTCACCCAGCCTCTTCTCTAGGTTTGCCGCTCCAAACATCTTTCCCCTGTGGGACCCCAGGGCCCAATGACTCATGCTCCCGCAAGTGGTGGTGGTCACGGCACAGCTCGATGGGGTCTCCTCTGCTAGAGCTCCTCTCCAGGCCTCTCCTGCACCGCTGGGCTCCTCCCCACCCTGTGCCCCACTCTGGGCACCGAGGTTTCAGCTCCTCTCAGCTGCTGCACCACTGCTGCTGGCTTCTGGGTGCTGGGCCTCACGCTGCAGCACTACTATTTCCCTGTGCCTTGGCTCAGCACTGAGGGCTCTCTTCGCACAGGTTGGGCCCTTCAGGTTCCAGCCAGCCATCCTCATGCTGGGTGGCTAACCCAAACAGCCTCTGCTGCTCCCTGGATCTCAAGGCTTGGGCCCATGCGCCACCCTGCACACCATGGGACCTGGCTACTTGCTGGGAGATGGGGCCTGAGCTGCCTCACTGCAGCCCCCAAGGTCCTGCCGGGGTTGCAGGCTCATGTCACTGCTTGCAGTTCCCAAAGCCTGGGCTCCATGCACTGAACTGTACTCTGTGATGGGCCCGAGCAGTCTCACACTGCTCCCAGGGCCAGGTCTCTGCGCACCGTCCCTGTGGTCTCGCACTGCTCCCAAGGCTGCTCCTCCAGTGGCAGCTTCAGGAGCCTTGGGTCTATTGCCCGCTGAGGGAATGCTCCCCAGATTTTTTTGGCTCTACTCTTCTTGAGTCCCTCACTGCTTCTGCCCCTCATGTTGGGCACACAGCTCCTTTTATACTCTCCAGGGCTCTGCCCCTGAAGTCTTCCAGACCTGACCATTTACAGACTTCAACCAGGTCCAAGGGAGCTCTTCTCCCCCTCCCCTCAGGAAAGGGGCGTGACTTTATTTCTCCTGCTGCCTCCTGATTGGTGGATGGGCTCCACCAATCAAAACAGCAGGATCTCAAGCCTGATACTCAACCCAAGCTCTGAAAGGTAAGCCTGCTACAAAATCAAAAAATCAAATTAATCTTTCATAGCAAAGCACAGGTTCACTAGTGCTTTATAAAATGTAAAAAGACAAAAAGCATCATCTGCCATACAACTATTAAGCTGATCAGTTAGCTGCTCTAAGTCTTTATGTGTCAGCATGGGCTAGAAGAATCTATCAGACAAGGTATAGCTTCATCTATTGAAACTCATAACTACAACAGAAGAAAATATGAAATCAAATGCTTTGGAAGGATTCTGACCTGAAAATCTGATTAGGAACAGACTGAAAACCCTTTGGGACAAAGACTATGATTGTCAATGCTTTGGCATTATGACCAACAAAACAGGCCTCTGATTTTTAATGAGGCCTTCGGACAGCAGCACTATTTTATATCTCCTCTTTTCCCCTTTCTTCAGTAACTTTTAAGAATTACATATTTACATTTATATTTCTTAGAAATGATGCTACACAACTGGGTTGGGAGAGATCTGCTTTAATTCCTTCTTACTGAATTCAAAAGCAAAATGGCTCAGATGCAGTTTTTCTATTAAAAATGATCTTTCTAATGACCAGTACTGCAAAGCCTGTTATCTGAAATTAAGGTTGCATTTTCCTAAGTTACACAGCTAGTAATAATGATTCTGCAATTGGAACTTAATTAACAATTCTGTTGCTGATATTAAGAGAAGAAACAGTTAATTAACTAGATATGACTCTAAATAGGTCCACAAAGCAGGCATTCTGTGGACAGCTAAACAGGAAACAGTTTCTCAGAGATATCCCCTGAGACAATAGGTAATGTGTAGAAAAAACCTTCCGATCTTGAAACAGGAAGAAGAGTTGAAATCTTGCATATGTTTGTGAAGCAATACACTGGAGAAAATTAATTTCGCTGTATTCAAACATTTCATTCTTATAACTTTGACACATCTATTGCCATTTTGACTGTAGTAAATTTTAAAACTGTAATTACCTTAGATTTTGAACCAGTAAACCAATATTTCTGGTGCAAAATTTCCAAGCTGGGTAAGTCAACAATTTAAATACTGCTTTTTCAATATTTTTTACAAAAATTTGCCACACCTAACACTTTCCCACAAACACATTTGGCTTGATAAACAGACTTTTTTCACTAGTAAAGTGTTGAAAAGGTCCAGATCAATACAGGAGACAGCAGGCCTAAATCATCTTCATTCTGGCCTATAACAAATGCTCTGAGAAATACAGACCTACACCTTGTGTCAGTAAGGTTGACTCAAATCACTCTTTTCACTGACACCTGAAGATTTCTCTCTAGGTAGAGGTGTTTTACTCTAGGGCAGTATTTTTCAAACTGGGCTAATGTGTACCCCAAGGGTATGTGGTGTTTTGCCAATGGGTATATGCCTAACTTTTAATAATGGAAGTGGAGCTTTTGATTGGTCAACATGTGGTGAGTAATGGCAGTGCCATGCAATGATACAGATGCCCATACTTTTCCTAAGGAATGAACACAGAGAGATGCATTGGGTTTAGGGGATTTGTGCAGCAATATTTTGTAGGTAATGAGTACATGGTCAAAAACATTTGAAAGCCATTCCTCTAAGACACTGATTATTATCAGTGGGTTGGCCTCTTCAAGAACAGCATTTCTTACTTTGCAGCAGAGTTTGGGGAAGCAGAAAAGGGAAGGGGACGGGAGGGGAGGGGAGGGGCAGGGAAGGGGCAGCACCAGGTGTGGCAGAGAGGAGGAACAAGCAGCATAGGACCAATTTATGGAAAAATATCTTGCCTTTGTGGTCCCTTTTTAGGCAGACTTTCCATCACTGGAGCATCCCTGCACCCTTGGTTATTCTAGTAAAAGCTAATTTAATATAAATATAAACAAAGACCTTTCCCTAATATCTTTTTATTTACATTATAATTGACATTTATTTTGACGTAGTAAGTAGTGAATGAAATATAGGACTCTGGAAGGTAATGTGGACCTAGTGGCCTAGAGGGGATGTGATAACTATTACATCCCACAGACAGGGGCAAGGGTCATAACTGGCAGAAAAGCAGTGTGTGCTGGAGGCTTACGGTGTGGCCTCCATGTTGAAGGAGGTGAATATAATAACCCAGACTCTGCTCACATATATACTCCATTTCTCTGACCATGTATAAGTGAATAAAACTCTTGGTTGGGTGAGAGTATAATGAAGTATAGAATCAGGGAGGGATTTTTATATAGCTGCACAGGTTGTCACATTTCTTTCCCCTTTTTTCTTTCTGACTTCTTCTTCTCTTGATCTTGTAACTGAACTATTCATTCTCCTTGCTCTCTCAGTCAACCTGATTTCTTTTTATATGCAACCTTCAGGTTAACTGGGAGTGAGACTAATTAATTAGCATGCTTGATTTTCTATCTTTAGTGTCTTCCAATGAAATACGATAACTGGCATTGATATATGAATTGCTGGATATATTAACCAGCTTTTTATTCCATTGCATCCTTTTATATTAATTACTTTTCTAACCTAATATTTTATTCATGTATGAAGATTATTGAGAACATGCAGTAATGCAAACCAAAATGGATAAGGGAGAAAACTTTTCCAGCTTCTGTGGTGCAAACAAACAGAGATGATCACTGGAACAATTTTTGTCCACCGATGAGAAGGTACTAAAAATAACTCCAATTAAAACCTGATGCCTCTAGCCCTGTTCAAAATAAAGGCATAAGCATATGCATGACAAAAATGCATGATTTCATTACAATTCAAAAAGACTGTATATTTGATTTTAATTCATACAGAAAATGCAGCATACTAGTGAGAGGCATTCCTGATGTTGGTGGCTGTATGGGCAGAATAAGCTTATACAGATAACAACGTGTTAGGTAAGAGTAATTTTTGTCCTGTTTGATTTCTCTGTGTCTTTATATGTTAGCCCTGATAATGGGTACAGATTCTTCTGCCAGAAGTATTTGCAAAATATCCAGAGCTTAAGGCTTTATTCTTCCACATGTGTCAAAAACCACCAAATTATGCCATTGGGCATAGCCAATATTGCAGAACTATATACCCCACAGAAGTGGCTCTAGAACTATTTTGGAGATCCTAGCTAACAAAGGAATTTAATCTGCTCTATAGTGTCCTTGGAAGATGTTGCAGTTGTGGCAAGTTGTACAAGAATATTGCATTTACAAATCCTAACATGCCAACCTGCCATTACAATTATCATGTGATACTTCCACACCACAAAGAAGGTACTGTTCAATAAGCAACTTCTTTGTGGCTGATCTTCCATTTTTATCCAGGGCTAAACTAGTTAAATGTCTACCATGTTATGATTTGTCCTGGGATATTTGCATGTAACATGCAACAAATGTAACATGTCAGAGATCTAAGACATATAAGGGTACTGCCCCTCACAGCTTCCTGCTCCTCCTGGCTTTTTTAGGGGTAGAAAAGTGAGGAAATGCCTGCAACTTGTTCTGTAGGGGGGATAAAATATAAACAGAGAGCATTCACAGTGCACATCTGTTGTGGTTGGTTCAAGTTTAGGGGATGCAAAATGAGGGGAAAAGCTCCATGCATCTTTCTCAGTGAACTGGACCAAAGGCAGTCACTGTTTGTGTTGTTTTCCAGTCTATAGCATGCAAAGCTATATAGATTCATAGATGTTTGGGTCAGAAGGGAACTTAGTAGATCGAGTCTGACCCCCTGGCCTGGTACAGGGGAGTTGTATACAATTTTGTATTTGTACTCAAAGGTCCTCAAATCAGGACTGGAAGGAAATGTGGGAGGGTCCTATACAAATACAGAATAAAAAACATTTCTGTTCCAAAAGAAAATTCAGTCTGAAAAAATTTTACAAGTGAAGAGAGTGGGGGAAAATGCAACCTGCAAGGTGATTAGCAGCAAATTTAATGATAGCTTCCTGGGTTTATTTTGTCTCCTTTCTTCCAAGTAATTCTACCCTGATGTAGGGGAAAAGGAAAGGGAAAGAAATGAGTTAATAGCAGAAGAGGAGCAGGAAAAATAAAAAATAATTAGGGGTCTGTGCCTCTGGCAAATACTTACCAATCTTTTTTTTTCCTTTTTTTTCTGTCAGACTTTAGCCAGGCAGAGAATTTGGGAAACAGATGCAGAAAAGACAGAACCAATACTACTGCACTTTGCAACCTTGCCATGCTAAAAACCTCTAAATAACTAATTTTCATCAGTTTCTATCCCACCAACAAGGAACCTGCTTTATTCTCCCCTGTACAATTCTACTACTTAAGCCATATATGAATGGACCATCTTTCCCATTCTTTTTAGGTGTGGCAGCCTTGCATTGCAAGCCATTTTAACTATGGTAAGCTGAAACAAGCCGAACGCTGCAGTCATTCAAACTTTCTCTGAAGCATCAGTTATTTTTGGTTTACAACTGACTGTGAACAAAAAAATTAAATCCCCTATTGTTTTCTACTGAAAGAAGGCTTGCATGTGTGAGTTAGTACTGATGATTGCATGAATGCAGATGCATGTTACATTTGATTGGTAATTAAAGTCAAGTACCCCCAAGTTTAGGCAAAACCCAAATAGCTAATTATAGGTTTTATATTGCAAAACAATTGTAGCATTAGAGGACCCCTCAGGGAAAATAGAAATCTGCAGGGAATTTTTGCAAAATCTGTAATAGATACTGCTCAGTTCTACAAAAATCTAATTGGAAAAAGGAGAGAGATCTCTCTTGCTTGACTTTATCTGCTACAGCATCTCTTACTGCTACTCCTACTCAGGAAACATCTATACTTCTTGGCATCTGTCACTGGCATCATCTGTCTCCTTTCCATTTTAAGAAACACAGAAAGACCACCTTCAAATCCCTCCATAAGACCCACCTTTGCTATGATACTTATAAGGAACCACACAGTTGAGGAAGAGATGTAGAGAGCTTTATCCCTTCTTTCTGGTCATGACCTCCTCATCCATACCCAAGCTTTTGTTAATTGTTAGTTAGGCGTTTTGTTTCTAGCAGTGGACAGATTGCCATTTACTAACATTCTTCCTACCTTGAGCCCAGTCCCAGTTGGGGCCTTCTGGCACTATACTAATTTAAATATTATATACTATATTTGCCTTATCTTCCTACCATTTGTTCTTCATATCGCAAGTCCTTCTTTGGACCTCTGCCTTGATTTGTTGGAGATTCAATTTCTTTTCTTTTGTTTGGAGTTGATGTCATTCTGCCAAGCACAAGCAGGCAATCAGCTCTTGGATTTCTTGGCCATTCTCATCAGGCCAATCTTGATGTTTCCTGGTTCAGAATCCAAATGTCTCTTCTTAGGCACTGCTGATGATGAACTTGAAGGCATGCCAAGCGCTGCCAACATTCTCCCATTGTTATTGACTGGAATTCATCAGTTTTTCATTGAGGTACTAGTGAAAGAGGTCTCGCTTGATAGGGTCCGTGAGTCCTTCAATGTTGATCTTCCATCAGCATTGCTTCTGCTGCAGCCGTTGTTTGGGAGCCAGTTTGAGTGACATAACCAAGTAGATAAGTTAGTGATTGGTCCAGTTTTATTCTCACAGCTTAGTCAAGATATACACTAAAAAGGAGGGCAGAGAAAGTGCTTCAAGCTTGTCCTTAAGGCCAACTTAAAAAAATGCAGCTTCAACATCAACTCAGAGACTATCACCTAGGATCAACCCAAATGGAGGAAGAGGCTGCTGCAAAGATCTCAGTACTTTGAAATCTTACAACAACAACAGGAGATGGAAAAGCAGGAGTGGCAGAAACAACATGCCATGGACCAAATCAAGATTCTGTAGTTGCCCACCCCACATGGAAACACATGTCTGAGTTGCAACAGAGTCTGTTGATCCTGGATTAGCGTTGTGATAGATCTTCAGACCCACAGATAAGGCAATCATGGAAGACAATCAACCTCGATTGCAAGGGATTGCCAAAGAAGAAGATCATATTTACTAGCTTCCCTTTCCCCAAAAATCAGCCCATCAAAATTGGACGCATATCTTAAGTAGGGAAGCTGATTTTTCTTTGATGAAATAGACATAGGGTGGGAAAGGGCAAGCAGACACTATGACTTATGGTCACCAAGACAGCTTCTGCTTCTTCCCTGGACAGCAAACAGTAGAGATGGAGTCCAGTGTTAACCACTCTCATAGCTGCTGGTGAGTCAGTAGCTTCTGGCTCAAGAGCCACTGAGCAAACTGATGGTAAATGAGCTATTGTGTACAAGCTTGTGGTGTGGAAATAGCACTTTATTATTTACAGAAACCCATATAAAGACCGATTTACAGTCAAGAAGTAAGAGTCTTGATAGTGCTGTTTCAAGGGTCTGAGGCCTAACCTTGTCACTGTCCTGGCACAGTAGGAAGTTCCTACTGCTTCACCAAGACTATCTCTCTGGGTGCCAGAGAGTTAGTCTGGTACCTGAACTTCCCTGAGTTCTGTATCTCTGGGTGCCACACTTTTTGGACACTTTCTTTCCAGCCAGACTTATTGTGTCACACTGTCAGCCATGATCCTGAAAACATCTTTTTTCTACATTCTGCCTTCCAAAAACCAGGTGGGTGTTTTATTAGTGGATAGATGGTATGTGTAACAGGGAACTTGGTGCCTCTGCTATTTTAGGAGAAGGTAGGCTGCAGGAGAAGCAGGCTGCAGGGGTGACAGAGGGCAATCAAGGGAGCCACATGACTCAAAAGGGGCTGGGGTTGCAGGATATAAACCCAGGGTCTAATCTGGGCAGGCAATTGAGCCCTGGGAGCCATGGAGAGAAGAGCTTCTGAACAGAAGGGCTGCAGCTAGGCTCCTGACTAATACCTGAGCTGGAGTAAGCAAGACTGGTGGTTTAGGGATTGAGACTGTAGGAGCGGTGGATGTCTCAACTGTCCCAGGTGTGGGGCCAGGGCCTGAGGGATAGGGGCCAAGGCCAGAAGTGGGGCCACAGCTGTAAGGAAATGAGAGCAGGCAGGGCCAGGGACCTGTAGCCCATGAGAGGCAAGAATCAGGGCCAGGGACTGATAGCCCATAATGGGTGAGAATCAGGGCCAGGGACCCATATCCTAGGACAGGTGAGAGCAAGCAGGGCCAGGGGGCCCATAGCCCAGGACGGGCAGTGTCTGTTGGAGGTAATGAGGCCTGAGGCCAGGAGGGGTTGGCATTGTTCAGGGTACAGAGGCCTGAGCCCAAGACAAGCCAGGATGGTTAAAGGCTTCAGAGTTGGAGCTCCCACCAGTGGCAGAGTCTGTTCTGGGTTTAGAGGCCTGCATTGACTGGAGTCGACAGTGGGACTGAAAGTCCATGGATAAAAGTTTGACTGGATAGGTCAACAAGGCTTGGTGCCCAATGATTAGTAACATCTGCAAGGCTTGGACATGGCTAAAATGGAAGATGAGAAGGCCACATAATTAGTCCTTAAAGTGATGAATGCAGGTGTCACTGCTCATGAGTATGAGATCTCTTTCTGGGGAGCCCTGGGGCTGCCTCCTTTTTCTAAAAGTATAATTACATCAATGGTAGGCAAATTGAAAGAGATATTTCCCAAAGACAGTTAGGCTGACAAGAGCTGAGGGGTGCTTTCGTGAGCCACCCCTGAGGAGGACCCTGTTACAGTATGTGAGAAAATAGACTATTAGTCTTGTGGAATCAGAAAAAATATATGCCTTAAACTTTGATTATTTTAGTTATAAGATGACATAACCGCTTTGTGTAGAATTGCTGGCTCGGTACAGTAGAACAGATAAGGGCAAGTGTTTGTTCTTTGTAACTCTTCTGCAAATGCTTCGCTCACCGCGGCCTTGAAGGTAGAAAAAAAAAGTATGTACAAAGTAGATTTCCAGGTGCAAGAAGGAGGTTTGTGAACTAACCCTACCTCCCCCATAATTCCCATCCTGATAACAGCAAAGAAATAATGAAGTAATATTATAGCCGCTTTTCATGCTAATTTCACTATATGATCACGTGAGTTGTAAGCAACTGTTAAAAAGTATATAAGCCTCCTGATTTTGCTCTTGGGGGGGGACCCCTTACAAGTGCTTGGGAAATCCATGTCACTTTGGAACTCCCCCTACAGCTGTAGTTTCTTTTGAATAAAAGCTTCTGCTGACCTGACCCAAAAGTACTCTGTGTGTGTTTCCACAACAATTCCTGGTGCCGTGACTCGGATCCAGAACACAGGCTGAGGAAGGAGGACCGCAGGCTACCCCCCCCCCCCGAACCCTGAGGCGCCAAACTTGAGAGGTAAGAGACCTAATTCAAAATCTCTATTGGGGTTTCAGAGGAGGACTGCCTGTAGGCTCCCAACTTGGCTGTGGTAACTGGATCTGAACCTTGTTAAAACAGGTCAGTCTGAACCTTACTGCCGGCTAAAATTTTCTGTCTGGTAAAGGATCCCATTTTGTGTCTGGTAACGTACGTTTTAGGGAGAAACTGTTTGAGGCACCTTCATCCAACAGCACATCGGGCTTGTAGTTAATTAACTAAGGCGGTGTGGGGTAGGAGGTCTGGCTGACTGAATAAATGTGCATGTGTGTGTGTATTTAGAAATATGAGCCACTGACCAGGACTGAAACTACGGTTGGGCTCAGCCGCCCCAATTCTGCCTGACAGGGCAGTTTTGAAAGCAAGGGGGCCCAACTGGAACCTCGTGACCCAGTGGACAGGGCTTATTGAATGAATGTGTGTGTGTATTTAGAAATATGAGCCACTGACCAGGACTGAAACTACGGTTGGGTTCAGCCGCCCCAATTCTGCCTGACAGGGCAGTTTTGAAAGCAAGGGGACCCAACTGGAACCTCGTGACCCAGTGAACAGGGCGTCTGAGTGATTTTGTCTTTTCCAAACCCCTCGTCCCAGTAGCTTCTGCCGAAAGCAGGAGTGAAAGGATCCCTCTAGTGTTTCCCTCCCCCTTTCCATTTTATGAGCCGGTGTCGGGTCAGAAGCCTTTTGTCTGGGCAGTGAAAAACTGCGGGGCAAGGCACTGAGCGGCCCGGACATCCTAAATAAGCCTCTCCTACGTCTCCCTGTGTGACTGAAAATGGGAACAAGTCAGTCTAAACAGGTTCCTGTCCCCCCTAAGGGGACTCCGGCGTACTTTATGTACACACACTATTCTCCCGAAACTTGCAAGTACCTGGATAAGTGGAACTGGTATACTAGGGATGATCCTGTGAAACATTTTCCACAGGAAGGAACATTTGATCAGGATAAAATAGTGCACTTGAGAGGGGCGTT
The DNA here is from genome assembly GCF_030867095.1 of Alligator mississippiensis. NCBI lineage: Eukaryota > Metazoa > Chordata > Crocodylia > Alligatoridae > Alligator > Alligator mississippiensis. The sequence continues at coordinate 241,763,286 of NC_081826.1, forward strand.
AGAGTCCCGTGGATCCAAAACACCACAAAACCAGTGGGACGCGTTCTTTTATTGGTATGATGAAATGTCCAAAAGGCGGACAGAATCTCAAACTAGGAGCCTAAAAGACTCTCAAAAAAAATTAAAACAGCAGTTAAAAGCTGTTCGGGAGAAATTGGCTGCTCCCCCAAATTACACGCTGGCCACCGCTCCGATGTATCCAGCATTGCCCGGGGCGCCCCCACCACCGGAGCCAGCAGAGGATATCCTTGACCTTTGTTTGAACCCTGCTCTCCTGGAACTCCCACATCAGCAACAACCGGTTCAACATCAGGCTGCAGCCCAGGCTAGTGACCCATTAGCTGAAGCTCCTTCAGTAAATCCATCCACGGAGCTTAATAGTCCGGACTCATCCACCATATCTGCCACTCAATCATCACCAGTGTGGCAATTTATTCCTGGGTCACAACCCACCACAGGTGTATTTAGAAGAATGGGAATAGGCATGGAAAGATCTCCCATCAATCTGAGATCCCGAACTGCACAAGTTTACCCCCTAAAACAAATGCCAGGCATTGGCACCGATGGACAAAATATAGTAATTGTGCATGCACCCTGAACTCCAGGTGATCTCTACAATTTAACTCAAAAGTTCCCAAAAATCAGGGAAGACCCAGAAAAATTTCAGGAAGAATTGCAGACTGTTATAAATTGTTATAATCCAACATGGGCTGACATTAATCAGCTCATGCGATCCATTTTGCCCAAGGAGACTATGCTACGTCTGTACGCTGCCTGTACTTGGCCAGATCAAAACCCAGGGATTGGCCAAAACTTTATTGACAAGAAAAATGCTTTGGTTCAGGCAGTTCTCACAATTTGCCCAAAAAAGGCAGACTGGACCAAAATAAATACCTGTAAACAAAACAAAAATGAACACCCCAGTAACTATTTAGAACGCCTCAAACAGGCATTTGAACGATACTCAGGAATGGATAACCCAGTCGGAAATGCTAAACAAGCAATAGTGGCAGCATTCGTCCAGGGACTTAACCCTAAAATTGCTGAGAAAATTCAAACAGTAATTATTGGCTGGGAAACTAAAGATTTGACTGAAGTCCTTGCTGCGGCTAACCATTTTCATAACAAATTGAAACGGTCTAAAGACAGTGCCGAGTTTAAGTTAATGGCCTTACAGATTTCTCAGTTGCAGGGTCCAGGTAGAGGAAGGGGACAAGGACGGGGAAGGGGAGGCCCGGGTAGATTCAGGGGAAGAGATAGATCCTTGAGCCCACAAAACCCAGGCTATGGGAACCAATGTCATTATTGCAAGCAAGAAGGACATTGGAAATCAGAATGCCCCAACCGCCCCGGCCAAGGACCCAGACCCCAGCCCCCACCTCCACTTCCTGTCAATTTTCCCAGTGTTGAATAGAACAGCCTGAGGGACAGTAACATCATTGCTCCTTTGCTTGCTACTGACCAATCTGGTCCGTTTGTTAAATGCCTTATTTCTGGTAAACCTGTCTCCTGTCTTGTCGACACCGGAGCGTCCTGCTCCACGCTAAAGGCTGCTGAGTTTCCTTTTCTACCTTATTCTCCTGAAACTGTAAATGCTGTCGGTATAGGCGGACAACCTATCCCACATCCCGTCTCTGAACCTGTCTCCATCTCTATTGGCCCTTTGTCTGAAAATCATGCCTTTCTTCTTAGCCCTTGTGCACCTGTCAACCTTCTTGGTAAGGATTTGCTGTGTAAACTGGGATGCGTGATTTATTGTAGCCCAGATGGTGTTTACCTTGAGGTACCGGAACATAGGGAAACTGAGCTTGTGGCTTTGCTAACCCAGGAGTACTCTGATTCCAACACTTCCTTCTTGCAAGAGGAACTGTTGGCACGAGTACCTCCACAGCTGTGGTCCACCCATGCGAATGAAGTGGGGCACATGCTGAGTGCTGAACCAGTGCGTATCATCCTGAACCCTGCCAAGCCACTTCCTCATGTCCCACAGTACCCCATCTCAAAGGAAGCTGAGGAAGGGATCAAGCCTGTCGTTTCCTCACTCCTTGAGCAAGGGATTATTGTCCCAATACGCTCCCCTTGCAACACACCTATCCTACCTGTCAAAAAACCTGGTAAAGATACGTATCGCTTTGTGCAAGATCTTCGAGCTGTAAATGCCGCTGTGTTACCCGCTTTCCCCGTGGTCCCTAACCCTGCCACTATTCTTTCCTGTATCCCTTCAGATGCTACATATTTCACAGTAGTGGATCTTTGTTCTGCTTTTTTCTCTATCCCCGTTCATAAGGATAGCCAGTATCTGTTTGCATTTACTTATCAGGGATTTCAATATACCTGGACAAAACTCCCTCAGGGATATACAGAGTCCCCAACCCTGTTTTCCCAGATCCTAAAAAAAGATTTGGATCCTATCACGTTCAAAGGGGGGTCCACCCTTGTTCAGTACGTTGATAATCTATTGTTAGCCTCACCCACTTTAGAGGCCTGTGAGCAAGATACTTTGACACTCCTCACAGCTTTAGCTCAGAAAGGCCACAAGGCCTCAAAATCTAAATTGCAGCTCTGCAAGTCTAAGGTACATTATTTAGGGCATGATATCTCAGCAGGAGAACGACACCTTTCCCCTAGTAGAGTTGAAGCTATCCTCAACATTCCCAAACCTATGACTAGAAAACAGATGAGGGGATTCTTAGGTGCAACGGGTTATTGTAAACAGTGGATCCTGGGTTATGCTGCTTTCGCAAAACCTTGCAAGCATTCACTCATGATACCACCCCGGAACCCCTCCCTTGAACTCCTGAAGCCAAACAAGCATTTGTGGTCCTTAAGCAAGCCCTCACTCTTGCTCCTGCTCTTGAACTTCCTAATTATAAGAAACCCTTTACCTTGTTTTGTCATGAACGGGAAGGAATTGCTTTAGGAGTACTCACTCAGCTGCATGGTGAAAAGCATCGCCCAATTGCATATTACAGCTCTGCCCTTGATCCCATAGCTGCGGAACTTCCTCCTTGCCTCCGTTCAGTTGCAGCTGCTGCCTTGTTGGTTGAAAAGGCAGATTCTCTAGTTTTGGGACACTCTTTAACCGTTGCAGTTCCACATGCTGTGATGGCCCTTCTGCTCAAGGGCAAAACTCAGCACATTTCCAATTCCCGTCTTACTAAATATAAGAAACTTCTACTGTCAGCTGCAAATGTAACCTTAAATCGCTGTTCAATTCTGAATCCTGCGTCACTTCTGCCTATTGCCTCTGATGGTGAGCCTCATAATTGCCTGTCTATCACAACTCAATTGTTAACCCCTCGAACTAACCTCAAGAACATTCCTATCCCAAACTCTGACCTTGTTTTGTTTGTTGATGGTTCCTGTCTTAGAAATGATGCAGGCAAATTAGTTGCGGGATATGCAGTATGCACTCAGTATGCTGTTTTGGAAGCCTGTTCTTTACCCTAAGCTCGTTCTGCTCAAGTTGCTGAACTCATTGCTTTAACACGTGCTTGCATTCTTGCAAAAAATCAAACCACAACCATTTATACTAACTCTAAGTATGCTTTTGGTGTTGTTCATGATTTTGGACAAATCTGAAAACAAAGAGGGTTCCTCACTTCATCAGGGACCCAAATCAGTCATGGTTGTTATGTAAAAGCGCTCTTAGAAGCTGTTCAATTGCCTCTTGCTATTGCTATTGTTAAATGTAAAGCTCATGAGAAACCCTTTGATGATGTCACACGAGGAAATGATCTGGCAGACCGTTCTGCCAGAAATGAGGCCCTTTCTGGCCCACAGGCTCCTAACTCTGTTTTTGTTTGTTTTTCAGCAGACCAGTCTCCTTTGGCTAGCCTTTCAAGTCTGACCCTTCTTCAAAATCAGGCCCCAAAAAAGGAAATAAATGACTGGCTGCGTGCAGGATGTTCACTGCACCCCAACTCTCTCTGGCGCTCCCCGAACGGCCGCCTGGTGGCGCCTAGAGAGCTTTTGCCACATCTTGCTCGTTTAAACCACTCTGTGGCCCATACGAGCAAAGGAGGAATGATTGCTACAGTACAAAGAAATTGGTTTGCCCCAAATTTTCCTTCCATGGCACAACAGTACTGTAGCTCCTGTCCCATCTGCTTAGCTCACAACATTGGGCAACGGGTAAAAACAACACCCGCAGCCCATCCCCCTCCATGGGGACCGTTTGTAAATCTGCAAATTGATTTTGTGCAGCTACCTAAGTGCTGTTCTTATGAATACATTCTTGTTATTATTGATGTGTTCTCTGAATGGGTGGAAGCCTACCCATGCGTACGTGCTGATTCCATCACTGTAGCAAAGAAATTGCTCAAAAAATTCATCCCTAAATTTGGATTGCCCCTCACAATAGATAGTGACCGTGGCACCCATTTCACAGGACAGATAGTAAAAAACATCTGCCAAGCACTCAACATGCAGCAACACCTACACTGTAGTTATCATCCACAGTCAAGTGGTGCTGTAGAACGTAAAAACTCTGATTTAAAAACGGGCATTTCGAAGATTTGTGCTGAAACAGGCCTCAAATGGCCTGATGCACTGCCCATTGCTCTTATGCACATTAAAAACACTGTTAACAGAAAACATGGCCTAACCCCTTATGAAATACTCATGGCACAACCCATGAGGATGCCAGCTACACCACCTGTTGCCCCTCACCAAACACACCTACAATTAACTGATGAAACTGTACTAAATTATTGCAAGGCATTAATGAAGTATGCCAGGTCTGTTCATTCACAGGTCCAAGAAGCCTTACCTCAACCACCGGATGTTCCCTGTCACAACCTCGAACCAGGGGATTGGATCTACATAAAGGTCTATCAATGGAAAAACGCACTTCAACCCAGATGGAAAGAACCTTTCCAGGTACTTCTAACCACTAATTCTGCTGTTCGTTGCCAAGGTCACCAAATGTGAACTCACGCCTCGCACTGCAAAAAGGTATCACCTCCATTGGACCCCGAAGCAGCTGTATTCCAACCAAGGTTGGGATCTTTCCCTGAGGCCAAGAACAAAGACCCTCAGGACCTCACTCAGGCAAGTGAGGAGCATCAGGGTGCAAGTGCTAGTAACCTCTCCCCTGCACCCAACACCTCAGCCCAGACGGATTCATCAGTTGAAGAACAAAAATATCATCTTCGGCCTCAAAGAAAGTGAATGCTCCCATTCGGAAGATCACCACCTCGATCAAAACCAAAAGCCAACATTATCAGTCCTTTAGGTAACTTGAGCCCAGAGAACGAAGAAAGACTTTGGCTGCCATCCTGGGTTTGGCTGGTAGTGTTCTTTTTCTTACTGGTGCTGGTTATGTTTGTTGTTAAGATTCTTTGTCCCTCCTGTATCTAAAAATGGCACTGATATCCTTATGTATCACACTTGGGTATCTCAGTATCACCCAAGGGGGGTGGGAGAAAAATTTGTATTTGCAGATCTCCCATGCGGTGGCTCAAGCTGAAAATAAAAGTAACTGCTGGATATGCTCTCACAGCCCAGCACACCTACACCAAGGAATCCCAATGATCGAAGTACCAATATCCCTCCAGCAATGGGGAACAATAAACGGCGGCTTCGTTAAACACTACTCGTTAGCTGCCCATCGGTCCGCTCCTAAAAAATGGAGGGCCGCCCCTGCTAACTGGATAATCTCCCCAAGAGTAGAGGCGCCTTTCTGTTACAGATCCAACAACACTGAAGCTTATAATAAAGCCACACCTGTAGGACACTACCCTCATTGCCTAACTACTCTAGATTATAGCCCTAGTAGCACCAGTGGAATCCTGTTGGGTAACGTACCCTCTCTCAATTGTACAGGATTCATGGTCTATAACTTTTCTAAGGAACCTCATGTTGCTCTCATTGCAAACAGATCGGAATTTTACATTCACTCCAATTTTACTTCTTGTAACATATCTCGGTCCAGCAGGATAACAGCTGAACGTGAACCGTCCTATACGATGCATATCAATCGAAAGTGCCGGATAGGGCACAACAACTGTCGAGATTTGAGTACCCTTTCTGCCCCAGGCCTTTACTGGCTCTGCGGAAACAGGGCTCATAAAATCTTGCCCTGGAATTGGGTGGGGGCATGCACTCTTGGACGTGTTATCCCTGGTTTCAAAATGCATAGTGCAATATATCTGAAACAAGTAAAAAATTTCAACCATCACATGAAAAGGGCAGTTAACCCCTTAGCTACCAGAAACACAGGGTTCCATCGATTTGTGAGAACCTTCATACCGTGGCTTGGAGTAAGAAAATTGGAACTAGCCATAATTAACATTTCAGCCACAATGGAAGCTATGGGAAATGCCACTGCGGATGCAATTCAGGCTCTGCAAAAAGAGATCTCCCAGATCTCACAAGTAACTATACAACACCGCATAGCCCTAGATTACCCAGGACTTTGGGGCATTTTTGAAAGTGTTTACTTCCAAATCGATATTAAAGTCCATAGGAGTATGTTAAGTGCTCAACAGACAAATGTCCAACTATGGATTCATGAGACTACCTTTTGATTCTGTTTTTTTGTGTGGTGTTCATTTGTTTTAATGTTGACCTTGGTGAACAGGTAGAGATGAAGGGAACCTTTCTAAGGTTAAAATAATATGTCTATTTACTAATTTTTTTCCCAGTACCTTGTGTTTCCTAATTTTTCGAACTACTAAAAGAGTTCTCTTGGCCAACTGCTTCCTTTGAAATTATTAGGTGTTCATACTCTATACCTAAAATATTATGCTTTAAAGTTGCCACCATGCTGAAAAGATACATTGAGGGTTTCATTTGCAAGTATAATGAAGTGGCTTAAAGTATTCGGAAATATACTTTTTGTATGGCCAACTCTTCTTTCTTTACTGTTAATAATGTTTCACCACTTTGAGGTGGGTGAAAAGGGAAAACTATTATTTCATCAGACATTATTGTTCTTAGCCATGGACAAACTTGGGCTCATGCCCAGTTTGTGTGCTATAAGACTGCTTCTGTGCAGTTTGCTGGAGCTTCTGTTTTCCTTTAATGTAACACAATCTAGAATGATATAGCAGGGATTATTACAGTTTTACTAATGGAAACCTGAGGGATAAAATAAGAATTATCCTTATGGTTTTGTACAATTACTTGTCTGAGCACGTCTAGTATTTTACAATTTGAGATGGATACAAGTAAGAGGCTGTCGTGGGTGTCACCTATATTTGGAAAGGACACAAGTTATGGGGAAGAAAGAAGAATTGAGGCAAAGACTGAACCAAAAACATTCTCAAACTTCCATGAGAAAAGAGGGAACCCTTACATCTGAACAAAACTTTCTTTAATTAAATGTATCCCAAAATGGTTCTGCTTGATGTAAGAGAAATCAATGAGAAGGTGTGGAAGGGTTATGAGAGAGGCTGACTATGGCAAGGCTTTTCATAATGGTATATAGCAAATAATTACATTGTGTAAAATGAGCCAAATCCTCATTTGGCTGAGGACCTGAAATTCCTAATGTATGATGAAAACCTAATATGGTTCTTTGTAATTAATGCACCACAGATAGGATGAAGGTGAAGTTCTTGGGCAGATGTTTTCTTCCCCGTCACTATTTCTTAATCTTTGTAACAGACTGCTTCGTAAGTGTTTCAGGAAACAGATGAATTGTCTGTGGTATTATCAATGAGGGTAGATTTCTTCACTAATTAGGGGCAAGAAGTTCTCTACCACTGTTAAGTGACTGGTTCAGGGAATGAACCCTATATTTTTTTCAAGTACGTATCTAGTATTAATATAGATATAATAATGGCACAGAAACAAGTTCTAGCATTAGGCTCATGTGAGCAACAGGTAAGATTTCTTCAAATCTATCATTTCTGATATGTTTTAAAATCTATATTGTATGGTCACGTAATTTTGTATGGAAGATTTTAATCACATGTGCAGACAGGTTCTTTAAAATAAATATGGCATGATTCTGTGTAATGAAACATGTCACTCATCATGACTGAAACACAATGTAATGGTTAAAAAAAGGAGTAGGTACTGAATCATGTTTCTGCTGCTAAATTGCTGTGTTATCAAAGGTAACTCATCAAGCACCTCAATGCCTCAGTTTCTTCATATTGTTAAACACATAGCTAATTGCCTTCTGTATAAAGAGCCTTGTATTCTTGGAAGAAAGATGTATCATCTCTGCAGAAAATGCTATTGTTATCACCACACATAAAGAATTGTTAAATCCTTTTAAATGCATTTTGACTGGCCATTTTGCATCAACATGATTCAAAATACCTGGGGCAATAGGTGGGTCACTTGAGGACATCTGGGCAATGCTGAATATGCACAGGCTTCACAAAATAGGGTGTGAAGACATACCTTACAAATAGTCAGTGGGGAAATGAATTACTAAATGTCATTCTCTATTAACCTAACAGTTAATTTTGGACAAAAATATACATAAAAATGAAATAAAACAATTAGGTAACACTTTAAGTGGTTCATTATTATTAATTCATTTAGTATTCATTGTAACTGTGCTGGTCATAATGAATTCATTTGATATTAATGTGGATGTTCTGCAGCAATTTCATTGTAATGCAGTTTTAATTCATGTGCCATTAAAATAAAGCAATGCCAAAATTTATATTTATTATTCCGAGTGCATAATTTCTGATTTTTAGAAACACTGTAATTGGGTTCTTTTTGTCCCAAATGTAGCTGCATAGTCATGAGGCACTTGACACTTAACAGATAAACTCCTATTCTACATACAAAATGCATTTTATTCCCATGCTCCAAAACAATGCAGACTTTAGCCATACTGCTCCAATTGAAGTCAATATATGATCACTAGTTAAAATTCTGTTTACCATTTGGGAATTTTAGGAACCAAACTGAAAAGTATATTATATACAAAAATAATACAATGTAGGCCCTAATCTTATTACTCTTACTGACACTGGATAATACCTACCCCTACAGGTAGTCCTATAGAAGAAATTATCATGTGACCAAGGTTCCAGAATCAAGCCTATAACTGTTAGTTTGTTTATTAATTAAATTTAATCAGAAATGCGACTATGACTCTCTCAGGTGCCAAGACAAAAAAGACTTAATTCTCCCCAATATGAAGGTAATCTCCATTTTATTTTCTATCAGCAGTTTAAAAAAAAAGTAATTATTAAGAACGAATGCGGAATTAAAGCATCAATAAGACTATGGAAAGTGGAAATGCTATTCATTTAAAAAAAATATTGTTACTAGTGCTATATATTAACTGAACTTTCAAAAATATTCATTTTGAGGTGGGATACTTTTATGTAATTCAAGGAATCAGTGGACCAAGATATGAATGAAAACCAAAACTAAACCCGAAAAAAAGAAAAGGCTGAACAGAGTGCATCATGTATGATGTGATCAATATTCAGCTATGCTACTTAATCTGTTAGGAAGCAGATAGTCGGGAATTTATTATGATTTCACATATTTTGGAATGGTTAGTGCTGCCAGAAGTTCCCTCTGCCCTCCCTCTTTCCCTCAACAGTTTGGAGGCCATGCTTCTGGTCAGATGAAGTTCTCACACAGCACATATGATTTGAGTCAAACTTTCAAAAGAATCCATCATGTCCTTAGTTAGGCAGCGAAACAAGGGTCAGCTATTCAAAACTTCAGTTTCCCAAAGCTCTCGCTGGGATAAGCAACTCCTGGACATTTTGATACTGTTTTGCAACCTAAAGGGGAATAGAACTATTTGCAATTTGGCCTATATATCTCTTCCCTTTTGCTGCACAGAATTAGATTCCCTTCAAAACTCCCTTCTTTTTCTAATGCAATCTTAAGGTACAGTATGGACTGTCAATGGCAAGCAGTACTTACAGCCCTTCATGCAGGGAAAGAGTTAAAAGGAAGGGAGCCTATGTTGGGGATGAGAGGAATGGGTTGGTTTTCAATGCTTTAAAGTTTTGTGCTTTAGAGGGGGGCAGTTTTCACTTTAAGATGCTCTTATGAGACTGTATTTTTCAAGAAACGAACTAAAATGACTCCTGGGAGTTTTGGGATACTCAGTTTGGAGTGGTTTGTACACTTATTTAAAATGTACAATATAATATATATATCTCCAAGTACATTTTTTAAATTTTGTAAAGGAAATATTCCTTTCAATATTACCCATTTTAGTCCAGTTGTCCTTTCAAAGTATCTCTTCACCATTGATCACAAATAGAAACATATAAATCTAAAATAACAAAGGAAGAAGGTATCATCTGTGGCATACAGAAAATATTTGTAGCTGATTTGGCCTGTAAAGTGCAGTGGGTAAGATCAATAAAGTGAAACTGAAGATGCAACCTTTCTGGTCTCAAAGCCTGACTGCTCTTTGTTGGTCCAATAAAAGGTATTGCTTTAATCTACTGTACTTTGTCCACCAAAGAAAAATTAAAAGTTCAAGGCTTAAGTTCAGGTCTTTAGCTCTTCATTGTTCAGATGCTCCAATACCAGAAATCTCCCCTTTTCTCTTGTCTCTGACACAGACTAAGTTTTGTAAAGGTCTTTTTAATTTTAACTGTTTTACCTTTATTAAATTCATAGGCTGTTGGCACATACTGTTTAATACCTTCCTCCCACTGAGGAATAGTGTAATAGCTACTGTATGTAATATGGATTGAGGTAGTAATGATGAGCTAAATCTTGCAGAGGTTCTGAACACAATTTGTTCCTACTGGTTTAGTGAGAGGGTATCCAGCACTCTCAGACAGACACTCTGCACACTGCAGAATTGACTCCCTCTTGGGTTAAGAATAGAGTGGAAGAAATATATAACAGACACTACATTGTAAAAAATACATTCATAGAATCATATAACCATAGAAAAGTTAGGCTGGAAGGGGCCTCCAGAAGCCATCCAGTCCAACCCCCTGCCTAAGGCAGGATCTTCCTTATCCAAAACATCCTATACAAATCCATTGTCTAACCTATTAGACAAACTGCACAGCCTACAAGACATAACACTCTAACCTGCCACAGATAAAGCAGGAAGATTATGGTGGCAAATGTTCTGCTGCTATGAGGGTATGCTCAAAAGATCCAAGGAAGAGGGCCATGTCCCCCACTACAGAGGCAGGAACCCCCACCCCTCCCCATCTATACCAGTCTTACCAGGGGGTAAAATTCCATCTTGATCCCAAATATGGCAATCAGTCTGAGCATGGGCAGAAGGACAACAGCCTCTACACAGGAACTTCCAGTTTGAAGATTAGCAAACTTCAATTAAAATCTCCAGCCTTGGCTGCAGCCAACACCCAGTACTTATGAGGAAAGTGAAAAAACCCACAAAGCTGATACATGTAACATCCAGGGGGTGGGAGTGGGGACTAGTTCCTGACCCTATGTGGCAATCAGCAAAGCCCAAAATCATAGGGACTATCCATAGTGGAATATAGATATAGCTCCTAGTTCCTCCCTGACCAATGCTTGTCCAGACACTTTTTAAACACATCCAGTGGTGAAGATTCCACAACTTCTCTTGGCAGTCCATTGTTCTAACAATGAAGAAGTGTTTTCCTAATAGATAATCTAAACCTACTTTGCTTCAACTTCAAGCCACTGGTCCATGTCCTGTTCTTTGCAGTAAGAGAAAAGGTGTTTGCCTCTTCTTTATGATAGCTCTGCAGATATTGGGAGACTGCTACCATGTTCCCTCTTAAGCATCAAGCTGAAGGTGCATTTCCCTCAACCTCTCCTCAGATGACTTGCCTTCCAAGCCCTTTATCTTTTTTGTTTCACAGCTCTGTACCTTCTCTCAGTTTTTTTTTCTAACATTTAAAGCCCCAAACTGTACACAATACTGTAGATGAGACCAATGTAGTGGTACATAAAGAGGCTTTATCACTTCTCATGTCTTGCACCTCTTGCTTCTATGCACCTATTGCACCCCAAAAGCATATTCACCTTCAGTGAAGCTACAGCACACTGCAGACTCACATTAAGTTTGTGATCTTCTGAGACTCATAGATCCTTCTCTGTAGTACTACCATTGAACCAGGTATCACCTGTTTTATATTTGTATTTTTTACTATTCTCTACAAGGTGGAGCACCTTGAATTTGTCAGTGTTGAACTTCATCCTGTTTATTTCAGCCCAGCTTTCTAGTCTGAGACCTTTTTGAATTTCAGTCCTGTCCTCCAACATCTTTCTAATCTTTCCCAGTTTCACTCTGCTTGCAAATTTGTACAAATAGCTCTCTAATCCAGCATCCAGATCATTAATGAATACTGGGCTCTGACCCCTGTGAGGCACTGCTTGAAACCTCCTGCCATTCTGAAATGGATCTCTATATAACTACCCTCTGCTTTGGCTGTCAGTCCAGTTGTCTATCAACCTTATAGTAGTTTTTTTTAGATCACATTTATCCAGATTGTTTATGAGGTCATGTGGGACTTTGTCAAAAGCCTTGCTGAAGTTGTTACTTTATATCAGCATTCTCTTCATTTAGCTATCCAGCATATTCTTCAACTAGTTATTTTGTCTAGGGCTGTGTGTAGACTAAATGAGAGGTGTGTTTGCATGACACTTTAAAATGGGCTAAATGCTTTTGCACCGCTTTAATGGTGTTGGTGTTTGCATGCCTCAGTGGCATATTGTGCTTTAATTCCAGCTGCTGTAGGAAAATCAGCAGCATAATGTGCCTTAAATGACTTGGGTCGCAGCAAACTAAAACTCCTCAGAGCAGTTTTAGTTTGCTGCCCCTACAGCTGCATAGCAAAGCACCGGGCTCTGTGAAACTCCACGGCTCTGCAGGAAACCCTGCAGACAGTCTGGCAGCAGCCCAGGAAAGCAGCTCCGCCCAAGAAAAGCAGCAATTCTGATCTTTTTTTTTTCCTCCCCTGGAGCCTGCCTGCCTGAGCTGCACAGGGGTCCGATGCTTCCCTCCACAGCTGTGGTGCCCCCCGGGACTACCTGAGCTGGGTGCCTGCAGGCGGGTGCTGCCTGGGGGTGGAGGGATGGGCCGCAGCTGCTGTGCAGGGAAGCACCAGACCCCCACCACAGCCCAGGGATTGCTCTGCCTGCAGGCAGCTTGCCCTCACATCCCCACCCCACCAGAGAGGCAGGTAAATCAGCAGGGTGTATGCACAACATGGGGGTTTAATCAGCCCTAAATTGAAGCAGTGTTTTTTAAAACCCACCACTTTAATTTAGGGTCCTTGTTTCATCTACACATGGCCTAAGACAATCAAGTTTGTCTGGCAAGATTTGTTCTTAGTAAATCCATGTTGATTGCTTGTGACTAGCCTTTTCTTATCCAGATGCTTGCAAATGGGCTTACTCATGATATGCTCCAGTAATTTCCCGGGAGCAAGGTGAAACTAACTGGTCTACAGTTCCCCAGATTCTCCTTTTTACCCTTTTTTGAAGGCAAAATTCTACAGTAATATCTGAACACTACCATTGTACAATAATTTGTCTGCCATTAGCAAATGCTACTAAAAGAAGGGAAGCTATATTGATTAAATACCATGTCTTAGAGAGAAGCAAAGTGATAAAGCAAAAAAAGTATAGTGCCCAATCCAGCTGATTAATATTTCCTATCAGGAGCAAAATAGCCTCTATTTAGACTACCTTTAACATGAGTAGGGAAAGCCCAGATCCTTCAGATAAAGATAGTAAAGAAACCTACTCTATGCCTTTTTATCTTTAGACATAACAGAATCATAAAATTGAAGGACTGGAAGGGACTGGCAAGATCATCAAGTCCAGTCCCCTGCCATGGGCAGGAGATTATTGGGCTCAAATGAGGTCAACAAGTTGCTTTTCCAGCCTCCTCTTGAACCCCTCGAAGGATGGTGACTGCACCACCTCTGCTGGAAGTGTGTTCCAAGTTCTAGTTGACCTTATGGAAAAGAAGGTTTTTCTTATGTCCAGCTTAAATTTTTCCTCTTTAGCTTGTGTCCATTGGTCCTCATCCTGGCCTTGAGGTACCTTCCTGAAGAGTTACTCCCCTAGATCTTGGTGCTCATCCCTGACATACTTGTAGGTGACCATCAAGTCGCCTCTCAGTCTTCTCTTACTGAAGACTGAACAGGCCCAGTTTCCAGAGTCTCTCCTCATAGGGCCTTATCCTTCAGGCCACTAATCATATGGGTGGCCTTTTTTTGTACCCTCTTGAGCTTATCCACATCCTTCCTGAAGTGCAGTGCTCAGAACTGGACCCAATACTCTAGCTGTGGCCTCACCAATGCTGAATAGAGAGGGAAAGCACCTCCCTGGATCTACTGGCAACACATTGGCTGATGCATGCCAGAGATCTATTTGTCCTGCTGGTAGCCTCATTGCACTGTTGGCTCACGTTCATCTTCCAGTTGATTGTGACTCCCAGGTCCTATTCAAATGCTGTGCCAGCCAGTGAAGCACCACCCACCATAGAGTTATGGTGAAGGTTCTTCTTACCCAGATGAAGAACCCTGCACTTCTCCCTGTTAAACCTCATCTGATTCCATTCCGCCCATAAAACCAATCTGTCAAGGTCATCCTGGATCCTTACCCTATCCTCTGATGTGCCCGTGTTTCTTCAAAGCTCGGTATCATCTGCAAACTTAATCATTGAGCTTTCCACCCACTTCTCCAAGTCATTAATAAATATGTTAAAGAATACAGGTCCAAGCACCAATCCCTGGGGGACACCACTGGAGATGGCCATCCAGAACAAGGCCATCCCATCAATTACAACTCTCTGGGATCAGCCTCTAAGCCAGATGTCCACTCACCTCACTGTAGACTGGTCCAGGCTAGTACCCTCCAATTTAGTTGAGAGAATCTTGTGGGAAACAGAATCAAAGGTTTTACTGAAGCCTTTCAGTAAAACCTTTATAAGTAAATTATATCAACCTTATGTCCCTTGTCCAGCTGGTTAGTTACCTGGTCATAGAAGGACACCAGGTTTGTCAGGCATGATCTACCCTCGACAAAGCTGTGCTGGTTACTTGTTAATACCCCACCAGTTAGGAGCTTGTAACATGAAGAGAAGAGATCCATATTATGCAGAACTTACCTACTCCTATGCTATATTTGTTCTTCATTTGTTCTATACCATTACCTGTCTCTGTGAAGGAGCCAAAGGAAGTCAGCATGACATGCCAGAAACAGCAGAAGAGCAGCAATTTACCTTGGTGGTCTGGGGGGACAAATGAGCCATGCCACACCAGAGCAGTGGCATTTTCAAAGTTGGCTCTCCCTCTATATTGGAAGGAGGAGCTCTGGCTTGGCTACTTCTGGCCCTGAAGAGGAGCAGTGTTTGGAGGACACTGGTGGGCAGAGCACGGAAAGCGTTTCTAGGTTCTGCAGAAGCTGGAAGTAGATGTCCTCCAGTGGGCAGAAGGGGAAAAGCCTGCAGAGCAAAGGTGGCTAGAGGGCTACCATTCCATAGTAAAGAAGCCATCCAGCTTTGGACCTAAAGGCTCTCCAGGCAGCTGGGGAAAAGTTGGATCTGACTGCTCAGGGCCTCAACTGACCTGACCAGACTCATGAGCAGCCTGGCGCGGAGACAGATGAGTCCAGAAATGGCAAGAGGGACAGTGTTTTTTCTTTGACTTTCTGTTTTGAGTTGTGAATTTACCCTTACACGGACTATAGATTTTGTTCTGGCCTGGAGTGGGTTTGAAAAGCTTTAAAGGGATCAGTGGCACTGAGAAGGCCTGTCTCAAGCTTTCTACTTTGCTTTGAAACTACAGAGAGTTGGGGGACTATTGTTGGAATCCAAAGGAGCATCCTAGCAGAATCCTCTGACATAGAATTGAGTTAATTATAGACAGTGACCTGAAATTATTGTTGCTTGCATCAGTGACTGAACTGTGTGCAGAGAACTGATGCCTGACATTGGCACAGGGGACTTTGTTAACATAGTGATCACCTTTGGTGCAATCACTCCTATGGCATCATAAAATACCTGAATGGGAAAGAAGATGGTAATGTGGGCCTAAAAGCTGGGAATTTATACCAGCTTGTCTGATGTAGTAAGGATGTGGTATTAAGGAGCAGTGGAGCCCCATAACCAGCCAAATGATTTCAGGATTGTCGTTCATCCACTAACTCCAGCTCCCATTGAAAAGTGTGTTCCATCAAAATGTGATAGGCAAGAACAAACATCTGAGGTAGAAGACCATGGTATTCCTGAATCTATCCCTTATGATGTAAACTCACAGAATCCCAGGAAGGTGGGGCCCATAGCCCTATAGAGTGAGCCATTTATAGTCTTCAATTGTGGGGGTTTTATTTTCCCTAATAGCTCATGCTCATGACCTCTGTCAGTTTATCCTCTTTTAGTTGGTTAGTTTGCCTTTTGCTTCTGGAGACCTAGATTTAAGTATATAGTGAATTAGATGGTCTTAGTTTAGCAGTTAGTTGCTAAACTAAGTCACCTATGCCACAAAACAGCAGTTTCCTCAAGAGTGGCCAAGCACCAAGTCAATGGATGGGGCAACCAGTATTCCTTTACAAAATCATAACATAGTTCAGTGATTTAACTGAAAAAACCTCACACAGTGCAAGTGAACCTCTCCTTAAATCTCCAAAACAAAGTGATTCATAGCATAGACTATTGGTAACAGTGACTGTACATGCATAAGCACTATTATTTCAAGAGAAACCCTTACACTTACAGAGTGACAACTGGTCAACTTTAACCTCCACAACACTATGTTATTGACAGAGAGCAACACAAAGAAACTAAGCTAGTTTAAAGTAATGTCCTCAAAGTGGCATTTTCAAAAGGGATTTAGGATCGTAAGTCCCGGTAAATTTCAGTGGGATTTGTGCTCTTATTTAAGGCATTTTTTAAAATCCCACCCTCTGGAATATTCTCATGACAAACATCCAGAATTGTGGTTAATATGGGCTACCATGTGTAGATATACACTAAACTACCTCCACAGAAAAACTAGACAATTATTTTTCCCCTTGACATTTAATAGGACTATTTTTATCACCCCCCTCTAAATTTGCTGCTGTTACTGACTGCCTGTTTAAAAGATTTAGGTAATGTGTCTATAGTTTTGCAATGTGACAGAGTGCTGAGTTTTAGCAACAACTGAAAAATGTCTTGGCCACACCAAGTTATTCTCAAAAAATTGCCATCAGGTTATGCAAAACACCACATCCGATCTCTTCTGTCTCTCCAATTATACTATTTGTCTACAGGATGACCTTGATAGCATTTCAGCAACAACTTTAATAGAATTCAAGTGCTTCTGCAATACCCACCTGTTTACAGTGTAATTTGAGCTTATTTTTATCTCATCTTCATTAGCCTTTCCATAAATGGAAAACCATTAGATTAAAAAAAATCTTGCTGCATCACTCAATGTCAGGACATTTATTTCACCACGTCCAGGGATATGTACCCACCAGCCAAACTCAAAAATATATCAAACCTCAATTGTCACAAAGAATAATGTTTCCTCTCATTATTCATTATGACAAAAGGTACAGCTACAGTATAGACTTCCCATATCATCAGGATCTTTAGGTCAGCTGTGCCCAGGGGTTTAATTTAAGGCACAAAATGAACCACATAACACTTTGAATCACCAATTTAAAGAAATAACCTTTTCAAGAAACAGACCAATTATCCTTGGGTACCGTGCTGGCAAATGTGTGTATGCATACAGTGGGGGGAGGGAAGGGGGATGGTGGCAGGACTTGTCTGCTTAAGTTTACATCACAGGTTTGTCTACTGATCCCTGATGGTTCTCCTTCTATAAGCATTTTTCATCATGAGGAACATTTTTCTCATTTCCATTGAAGAAACTGGAAGAATACCATAAATAATTATGTTAGTGTCAACCATCCTGGAACTATTTGTATTTTCTTAAACCTGAAATTTTTATGCCTTTTCTACAAAGGAAACAATTTCAGAAGGGCATTTTAATGTTACTACTAAAGAGGACATGTACTGGACAAACCTTGATTTTACATATTGCTGAAATAATAGGAACTGCAAATTTACCATAAATGAATAATTATCTAGTTATCATAATACCATATTGAAGGTTTGATGTGTAAGAAGTGAGCTGTGTAATCATGCATGCAAAAATATGTGCACAGTTGCATGCTTAGTTTGTACAAATAATTACTAGAACTGTCATACTGTTCAGGTAGTTCTGTATGCAAACACTAATGCATGAATTTAATCAGCTAGCTAAATGTAAAAAGCAACCTCCAACCCCCACATTATTTCATGCACCTATGTAGCAAATACATACACAAAGTATGTATGTCGGCATATATTTTGTTGCACATGATCTGAAAATGAAGTCTAGAAAAGTTATATGAGTAGAGTTCTTACATATATAGGATCAAACTGAACTGAGAATTTTTAATACTGAGATGCAAAAATCAAGTATTGGAATATATTTCCTCTATTCATATTATGTACAAGTCTACTAATTCCACAAAACTCTAATTTTAAATCAAACATGCAATAAGTAAGTTCAAAAATAGTTAAAAGCACTAATATGAAAGTAGCTAATTGAAAAATAAAAGGAGAATGGAAAGTCAAGTACTGCCAGCCAGTCAGGAAACTAAGGGGAAATACTAAGACTGTTGTTAATGTATAGAGCAAAACTAAACTGTCAAAAGCAACAAAAGGAACTTCAACTGTCAGACAAACATTTGGATAGGAATAAAAAACACAGCAGATATATATATATGTTAGACAGCTACTGTAGGTGGATGGACTTAGATTGGTTGTATGGAGCCAATTCATTCCCAAATGGTACTATATTACTTCCAAATCAATATGCTGCCAAAAAGGCAGCCAACATAGAGTTTGCAAGATGGGAGAAATGTGATCTATAAAGTGAGTCTTGGTAATAACAATTCTGATGGCAGTGTTCAGAAGCATTTGCAGATGATTTAGCTAACTATCTAGAATGCCTGGCAGTAAAGGATTAGAGTGGTCAATCTTGTGAGTAATGAAGGTATGGACAAGTACAATGTGTCAGCTCCAGAAAGAATGGCCTTTAAATCTTGTGATATGCTATAAATGCTGAAATAAATTTCCAACTATATGTTTAAAATGAAGATCAACAGATAACATGTTTTCCATTATATCCCTTACATTTTAAACTACAAGAGGAAGAATAAGATTCTGCAGTGAGATTTCTATCATTGAAATGTTTAGTAAGAATGGAGGGAAAAGTCTATTTGGTTGCAATGTAGAGTGCTTACTATTTATTGGAGTGAAGAGTGCTTACTATTTATTGGAGTGAAGGTGTAGTCAAGACGTAGCTATCCTTTTCTAGATATCTGACAAACACCTGGGTAAAGTTGACACAGCACTTATAGAACTGCCTATGTAACAATGCATGAGCATAAATACTTCATGCTGGCAATTGTTAGTAGCAAGGAAAAACTACTAAGGGAAACAGACAGCATGTGACATAAGATCAATCCTGAACTCTAACTAGCAAAGGAAAATAAACCAATAAAATTATATAAGCGCTTACCTGATACAGGCCTTACAATTCTTTAGAGCAACCATTTTCAACCAATGGCTTGTTGGTAGCAGTTCGGGCTGTGTGAAGCTTTGGTCGCTGATTTGATTCAGCAGAGATTTGGCCTGATTCAGTGGCTGAATCTCTGAATCCGAATCAAATCAAGAGACCCTTTAATCTCTCTGAATCAAATCAAACCCTCTGAACTGATTCAGAGATTCAGAAAGATTTGATGATTTGGACAAAGACACAGCTTTAAATATTTTTTCTACATACCTCAAGGTACCAGGCGGCTCATGAAAGCTGTGATGGTGGGGTGGATAGAGTGTCCCACAGGAGTGTGCCCTCCCAGAAGCACTCCTGGTTCCCTTCTGGGTCCACTGGGGAGCACACAGCCCCCCCCCCCCCGGCTCAGTGACTGATAATGCCTGGGTCTGGGGGGCCCTTTGCAGTCAATTGCTGAGCCAGGGGAGGTGTTGTGGGGAGGGGGGGCAGAGGGCTGTGCACTTGGTGGTGGACCTGGAAGTGGACCAGAAGTACTTCTGATCCACTTCCAGGTTCGCCTCTGAGCACACGGGGGAGGGGTCACATTCCTGTGAGATGCTCCATCTGCCCCACCATCACAGCATCAAGGCATACCTGGTACCTTAGGGTTTGCAGAAAAAGCATTTAAAGCTGTTTCTATGGCCGAATTGCTGATTCTCTGAATCAGAATCAAATCTTCAGATTCAGATTTGGCCAAATCAAATCAGGACAGTAATCCAAATCAACGAATTGAATCACTGTCTCCAGTTTAAGCTGAATCCAAATCTGAATTGAATATGGCCCATTTTGCATGCCTCTAGTAGCAATGCTTCCTAAAAGTCCCTCTAATGTTTCTTGCAGCTGCAGCATATCAAAATCCAATGTGTAACAGCACCGCTCCATGCCCAGAGCAGCCACATGGTACCAAGGACAGTACGAGCTTCTTTAATACTGATTGTGGTAGTATGATGATCAACCACCTTTGTGGTAATGGCTACTTTTGTGGCTCCCCCACAAAGGCAGCATCTGGGGCTGCTGTCCCTGTAACAGTCCCCCATGCCTCACCCCCCCACCTCAGTTATGCTATAGATTGAAAGTTAAAAATGAGGGTGACAGGAATAGATCTAGTTTGTGTCCCTGGTGCTGTTGGGTCCACTTGCTCGCAAGCATGCCCTACCCAGCTAGACCTGTTCACGTGCCAAATCTAGAAATGCATCTAGAAATGTGAGGGCATCCCCCACAGATGTTTTCAAGCATGTTGCACATTTCACAGGTTGAGTTTATTGGAGTGGCTTTGTCTCCACATTACCTGATTTGGTGCATGTAAGCAGGAAGAGCTGGGTATAAAGTAGGCCTGTGCGATGCGGCTAGTATTTGCTTCGGATTCGGATTTGGCCATTTTGGGGGACAGTGATTTGATTTGGTGATTCAAATCATTGTCCTGAATAGATCCAGGCAAATCTCTGAATCACCCAGGCCCATCCATCGCCTTGGGAACTGCCTGAATCATCTCCTGGGGACTGCCTGAATCATTGAAGCTCTCCAAATCTTTTCTGAAGATTCAAAGAGCTTCAAATTGATAAGGACATTTTTATTGGTCCCCTGATTTGATTCGGATTTGGAGATTCAGCCATTGAATCACCACCGAAGCTTCGCACAGCCCTAGTAGAAAGTTCTCAGAAGCATGCATGCCTAGTAGTGCTACGGGCATACTATAGAAATATCGAAGAAGAGCAGCCATATAATTTTGCCCACAGTGCATTACTTGCTCAGTATTGTTGTGCATGGGCTAGCAAAGGTCGAGGACCATTGCCAGTGGCTGATATTGAATACAATCTATATTAGAAAGGACAGATCATAAATTAAGACAAATGCTTCAGACTAAAAGCAGATACATCCAATAAATAAACTTTATTAGAATTTTCAACAAGACAACTTTTAGTGCAAATCCTGTCCCATCATTTCTCCAAAAAGAAAAGACTGAAATAGAGTAAAAAGTAATAGCGATAGCATCACTGCCTTCTTTAGGAGTAGAGTTATGGCATTAAACAGCCATTTAACTCCATGGGTATAGGGTAACAGCTGTTGTGCGTGAAAGCTGATTGTCAAAACCATTAGCTTGCATTAAAATATGCAGCTCTTAAGGTAAATGAAACTTTACATCTTGCTCTCTTCTACAGCCCTCTCATCCACTACATTGTTCCTTACATATTGGGGCTTTTTCAGAACATAAGCAAATATGGAAGTAGTTTTATTTAAGGGTTAATTAGTGTTTCAGTTAGCTTTATTTTGCCTAAACAGATAGGTGGAATATGTCATAAGTCTCTGAAAAGTCACAAGATAACAATGAGTACTATTAGTATTTAGAACAGAATCAATTTTACAAATAATTGCTGCAGGATTTCTGCTTACAGCACAGATTTTTGAAAATTACTGTACCTTAGCTGAAACCACAGATGGAAAATAAAATGTACTGCTTCCACATCTGACCATTAATTCCAAGAAGAAATCACTTCCAGTAGCTCACAATCGACTGCACACTTGTTCTAACAATCTCAAAGTATACCAAAAGGACAAGGGGCTTTAGATAATAGCTTACCACTTAAAAGACTACTGGAGCCATAATATGCATTTGTAGTCTACCTATTAGAAGAAAACAGAAGCAAAACAAAGGAAACAAAAAGACAGGAAAGGATACATTAGCATACTAAAAACCTGACAAAAACAGCAAAAGATAGCAGAAATGAGGAAAAAAATTGGTGTTCAAGATTTAGGACCATTGTGATGATGAAGGTCAAAATGAGGAAGTCCATACACAGTAGTAAAGTATATGTCCCCTTCAACCTGTAGGGATGAACAAGAGAGAGACAGAAATGAAAAGTGTATACAGTGAACCAAGTAATGTCAACAGAGACACTATTTAATCTGAATCTAAAATCTCCAAGGATTTATACTTCTGTATCCTGAGAAAAGGATCATCTTAGACAGCACCTTTGCATAGTAAATAGAAAAAAAAATCTCAAATAGCCATCACAAAAATAAAGAAACAAAGGTAAATTTTTGAAACTGTACCAAATTAGATAAAATTGGACAAATACTATTCATAGGATTTTAGTAATTCCAATAGCAATTTAGTTATTTCGTTCAGTAATCAGTTAAACATAGTAGCAGGCACTTTTGAAGGAAACAATGAAAAGAAAATTGAGTAGGTTTTAGTTACAGTGGTGAACTTATTCCTAAACTTCTGTTTTAAAATGAAGTCTTTTAACTTCTGTCCATAAATTTAGTGGTTGAATGATCAGTAAAAAGTATATAGGTTTCTATGTATTTTTCTAGCTGATCCCCATGAATCAGTGGCCTACAATATTTTATCTTTATTGATACACATTGTGATTACACCTCCGAAGAGGTAATGCTCCTGAAACATTAGGTATGTTCATCTGCAATCCATGAGCCATTTCAGTTTATTAAAAAAAATGTACTATTTTATGGAATCCAAGTCAGTCCATTAACTTTGCATTGCATAAAATCACTAGGTTAGGATTTTAATTGAACAGACTTGCACTTTCTATTTTTTCCCTTTCAACTATACTAGACTTTTCTGTTATCAATTAGGAGATACATATTTAAACTTTAAAAGATGAATTTGCTCCAACATTCAGATTCATGTCTTTCAAAGAACTCTCTATCAGAGGGTCACATACATACACATCAATGCTTAGTATGGGTGGTCTAAAATATCACAAGCTAAACAAGTAGACATAGATCATAGCATGTTGATAACAATTACTACTACTATGTTGAGTGTGTGTGTGTGTGTGTGTGCACACATGTGAAAACAAGATACATTTAGCACCGACTTTCCTAGGACTCAAGTGAAGCTAAGACATACCATAAGTATAACTTCAGAGCTTAAAAATAAAACATAATAGTATGGTAAAAACTAGAATCAATGCGAGTCTGCTGAGAGATCAAAAATGGCATGATCTTCAAGGGCTTATTCTCTTATATCCAGGGAAAGAATCAGAGCCAACTTGACACTACACACACCTAACCAGAAAAAGGCAAAATAAGCAAAACAAAACTGATACCATTAAAAAAAAATCAAGGTAGTTAATGGCTGATTTGAAAAACAGGTTGGTGGTAAGTGGAATGGGGTGTACTTTCATAACATGGGAAAAGCACTTTTGTTGCTTTCTGTGTATGTCCAATTTAAAGTGTGGTTGGGTGGCATGGACCATACCACCCTGTAATGCTCTCACACAGAAAACAGTAAACATTGAAATACAATTGCACAGGCTAGATGAGTTTAGAGTCCCTATGTAATTCCTGACCCTAATATTTAGCATTGCTGTTCCTTTGTTGTTGTTGTTGTTTTTTCAATTATCCCTTTATTCTGTACTAGTTTATACATTCTTGGGTGTTTGTACCTTTACTGTTCAGGCTTGATCTGGATCCAGTGAAGTCAAATAGTGAAACTCCTTTTGACTTCAATGCAGCAGGACTAGGCACCTAGTTTTAAATAAGCCAAAATATTTTTTTTCTCTTAAAATTACCTTATAAATCAATTATTTAGCCTTTTCATCAGTTTTGTTGCTCTGAGCTAAAGTCCCTTCAATTCAGAGTTCTGATAATGAGGTGTCTGGAACAGAATGCAGTATTTCTGGAGTGATTAGAGTCAGATTAAAACTACACAGCACAAAACTATTATTTGTTTCTATAAGACATGATACTTTTGATAATATAACCCCAAACTGCATTGACTTTTATTTTTCTGCCCTATCATATCAATCAACATGACTTCTCTTACCCACAGGTCTCTCCAGGTTTTATTCCCTCTCAAAAAAATTACTGAGTTGCAGTTTATCCTTCCTTATGTGTGAGCTTGTAGATCTCAAAGTCTTGTCTCATTATATTGCAATTTGCTCACATTTTGGTTGTAGTACTCCTTTCTTAATATTTCTCTGCCCTCTCCAGCATTCTCCCAAATGACAGTCAACCTTTAATATCAGTATAATACAATCACTTAAATCTTTTAAATGATTAAGACTGTTAAATAATAACTGAAATAATAGCAAGCAGTCTATGCAAAAAGATATGGTGCCTAACACAAAGAATTTATAGTCAGATTAGGAAAGTAATACATGACCCTGCTCTTATATTTGTACCTATGCTCATATACAAGTAAATATAACTAATTTTATAGTAATACTTTCTGTAATACTAAATGTCATTAAAAGAAGTGAACAATCATGTAACAAGTGCAGCTACAGGAGATACACAAAGATATATATGTATGCAAACATTGGTGGGCTCCCAGTTTTGAAATAAAAGCATCCATAGTAGTTGAAAACTATCTTTCCTTTTCATTATGTTTCCATGAACTAGGATTAAAGCTGGATTTACTGGATGGCAAGTGGGCAAAACTGCTTTTATAGGACTGCTATTTCATTTGTGTTACTCCAGAATTCTAATACTTCCTTTCCCTGAGGTTTAAAAATAAGTGCAAATAGTAAAGCATGTTCTTTAGCTAATTCTCTTCAAATTTAGGATATGCCTGAAACAATGCAGTTGTATTCAAAGCAAAATGGTCAGTTAATTAACATAATAATTGAAGTATTATAGAAATCACATTCTACCTATAGAAGCATATCCATATATCCATAAATTAGCTGATATTACTATTTTCCTCCTATCTTTCATTTAAAACAATAACAAAAAAAGCAGCTGTATGCTTTCAATAATGTTAGAGGTTTTTAATGTTAAGCATGATAGCTGAGCATGCTATAGGGTGGAACAAGATGAAAAACCATTCAAATTTGTTCCACATCTCTACTAAGTCATCATTTGTAAAAATTAAACAAAGATAAGCAGGATTACTGTCACTAAAAAAATGCTGTAACCAAACATCAGCTATGTTTAAATTTGTTTGGGTGTATATTTAATTATACCCTTTTTCAGATAGTCGATGTAATTGGTGGCAGAAACTGGAGAAAACATTATTATGAATCCAAATTTATAAAGGCATTTCTCTAAAAAACAAAAATGAGAACATGATTGAAAAGGACATTTTATAGGAATTGGTAAACAAATATTTTTAAATTATTTTAAAAGGCCGGTGTATTAAACATTGAAAAAAGGAAGAAAAAAAATTTGACCGGATCCTCAGCTGATATAATCTGACATAGCTCAACAGAAGCCAAAGGTTCTATGCTAATTTATACCAGGTGAAAATCTGCCCCTATCTTTTTATCATGCAGTTTTATTTATTGTACATTACTTGTTTTATTACATATATTTTGACAGCCTAATATTTTACAGTGGCCTGGAAAAAATTATCTCAATGGAACAATGTGTCAAAGATTTAAAATGAATGACATCCCAGTGGCCATCATGATAAGGTTTACAAAGGCACTGTTGCAAAGGCAATAGCTAATAATCATCAAGTAATGGACCAAAATACTTCAAATTAATGTGGACAGTTCCACTGGAGTGAAAGGAGATACTTGAAATTTTCTGAGAAATAGTTCTGATGATTCCCTTCAAATCTGAATGCGTATCAGAAGTTCAGCCAAGCATACCTAAACTATAATAAGGTCTCTTCTCCATCCCAAGATCCTTGCTCTCTGCTTCTATTCTTCTCTGTCTCTAGTAGACCTACAAAAAATCTTCCTATTTTGATAATTCCTTTCTTCTTTTTCCCCGTGAGCCATCTTCATCCTGTTGACTCGCTTCAGTAAATATGCCAAAAAAGTGTGAGGTGATTCATACTAGGCCTTTATTTCTTTATTTTAAAGAATTATAAATAATTCACATTGCCATGGTCACTTGCAACAATTAAAATAGGAATAAACATTACACAAGTTAAAACAGGCTTTACAGTGTTGCTTCCACTGAGAAAGTAAAGCCCATTTCTGGGATGTATGTACCCTATCTTTGCATGCTGAAATAAAGTCTTACAAATAACATAAAGTAATGTAACCTAAGAGTAACCTAAGTTTATGTCAACGTTCAAAGCAAAAGGAAATTTGGGGATTGACTTCTAAATCCTACAAAATAAATAACTGAATGATACTGAATTTATACTTTAACATCTCTCCCAATTATATTGTGTTGTTTGTTTTGATAAATGTTTTATTTTTGGATAACACAAGACAAAAAGAAAGACTGAATTGTGCATCACAGGATACAAAGGATGTCTGAAGAAAAAAATATTGTAATGATAAAAAATGGGGTAGACAAACCAGTTTTGTTGAATAAAACATTAACCAAAGCTTTTAAACAGGTGCGGCTCCCTTTTTTCCAGTTAGGAAATTTTGGCTCTAGGCATATAATATTTAAAACCTAGGAACCTAATTAACTAAACAGTTATTCAGAGTATACACCCAGATGTTAGACAACTGTCTGACTAAATAACTAATTGTTATACTTAATATTTTCTGGTCTGGCTTTTTTCTCTGTGTGTTAGAGTTCTCACTGTAAAGGTGAAAGAATTTACCTACCTTGTGAGGTTTAATTAACTAATATTTGTAAAGCATAATGATGATTCTCTAAAAGTGAAAAGGATTATTATTATAAAACAGGATAAGCTATGAATAACTATAAGGAGTTTGGAAATGACATTACAGCCATTTGAAGCTCACCAATCACATATAACAAGTGGGCCACATTAGCAACCCAATTATATTATGCTGAGTGCTAAGAGCAAAATACACCTTTATATGGACAAACTGGGTAGATTTAGACTGACCTGTAACAAACTAATTTTTGTAAATGCCTCTTTGTGCACACAGATCTTGAAACTATTTAATGCTTTTCTTTTTCTCTTAGCAGTCACACTTCATTTATTTTTTGAATTACCTGCATTTTCTAGTTATGAAAACCTTTTTAACCAAGCCTTTACACTAGTGCTTTTTTGACCACCGGACATACATGTAAACATTTGGTGTACAACATCTACTTTTCAACAAGATTTACCTGTAAACAGGTGGGAAAAATACTTTTTTAATAAGCCATATGGCCCATCACAGGTCATCAAAGGATTTTGTTTCTTTGCTTGTTAGCTCTAGTTAATTTAAAAGAAATAGTTCTAAAAAAATGATGACTTCACTTGGCATGATTTGTCAAAAATATTTTAACACAGCATGGGAAAATAACTCTGAATGTGTCTGAACGTTTCTCCTCATGATCTCATAATATATAATCATAAGAAGTATTACACCCTTTTCTCCAAGAAGGTCTGAAGAAGAGTTACCATAATTAATATCAATGGTATGAGAAACAAACAGGGATGTATTAAGAAAAAAATCAGATTCACTGAAATTATTTGAACATTACATATCCCTGCTAAATAGCTAACGTCTCTTAATATAGCTACCATTTTCCTATGCATGGTAATACTGTACATTAAAACCACTTTATGGTATGTTTTAACATTATACATATGCTTTGAGTTATGTAGTTCTAGAAGTATAGATGGCATACAGTAGAAAGGAAAATTCATATTTAAAAGAAAATGGAGGATCAAATGAATATTAGACACATAATAATTATTGAGATGGTGTCAGCTATGCCATAATATTCCTTTATGCCATTACAGTATCAGACTGAAATATAAAATATATTTTATGTTTATTTCTTCAATTACATTTCTATTAAACAAATATTAAGATTTTTTCATAGTGGAGATTCTTAAAATTCAATGCATGTCACATTTCAAAAGACTCAAAGAACATTTTTAATATTTAAACCACTTTTTATTTCTTTTTTTGTCCTCTGATCTCTGTCCTCCTTCCCCCTGTGACTGGAAGTAGCTATTCAGTGTGTTACTTTTCTTTGTAACTCTGTACTGTACACTCTCATAATAAGTAAACAGTTGGCAAGGAACTCCCTCTTGTGGTCAAACATTCTTAATTAGAAAAAGATTTGCACTCAACTGATGGTCTGGATTATTAGAACATGGGTCACTTGAAACCATTAAGATTAACAATACTGATATTAGTGGTTTTACTGAAGCAATTCATTGCAAATTAGACTGATTTCTGAAACATATGCTCTTAATTTTTGCTAAAAAGTAGAGATTTGCACCAGCATTCAGGATAAATTGAATTTGAAGTACAATTTCCACCTCTTTTTCCCCCTCCTTGCAAAGTTGGAGCTATTTGTAACAAGATCTTTATTCACTAAGCACATCTGGGGTGCAATGCAGAAACATTCTGGACTCTCATGTCATGTTCACAAAAAAAGTAAATTAGATGCATTTCAAAAACTGCAGGATGATGGAATGTTGCTACCAGGGACAGGATTAACATTTCCCATTTGCCATTAACTACTGTTTTGCTGTGACACGTCTAAGTACTGTGCCTTATTCTCAGTGGCAATAGCGGTGTGACCCCGAATCAGGGAGCGTTCCAAACACTTCAGATTATGGTTATGGTAAATTACAAGGAAAGTCAAATGGTTGACAAATTGTAATATCTTCTGCTACTTGATAATTTGACTTGAATGCTGCTGATGAGTACTTAAAAAATTAGGAATGGAAGTCTCTACTTACTGTGACTTCCGAAGTATCAACTAATGCTAGCTGCTCTTTAGAGAAGAACAATGATCTGAAGGGCAGGCATAGCTTCCAAAAGTAGCAAAGCTCTCAATAATTTATTAAGGTAGGAAAAGACCCTAGAAGCTGGTTACAGCTTATGTTTCATTTTTATGTTTAATTTGAAAATATTATTCTAAAGCATATTAAGAAACATACAATGTCATGACATAAAGAATCAAAAAGTGAAAGCAAGTGTTTCTCAGGCCAAGTTTTACCATTAGATCTGCACATGGGACTCCCACAATGAGTATGGTGCATATGACTCCAAGGGCAATATTTTAGACTCAGATTCTGGGAAAGGGTGTGTAATGTATCCTGTGCAAATAAAGCAAGCTCATAGAAAGACAGGATTGGGGTGCTAATATAGAATTAATATTGATTATAATATGTGTTTCCCTTGGAGGACTCATGTATTAATGTAGCTAAAGGACTGTTGTCTACGTGTTCTAAATTTGACTGTTACAAGAAACTGGAGGGCCACAGTAGCAGCAAAATAAAACGCAATTATTTTTTTTCTCTTTACACACTCACTTGTGTGCATAATGTCAGTGGTAACACACTTGGTCTTCAGGACACTACACACTCTTACCAGCTGATCTTTATAGATTTATTGACATTAATCTCAAAACAAATAATATATCTAGCTGTGTTGGAAGAAGAGAAAATGTACTGTCAATCTCTATTAGGGGAGAGAAAAATCAAGAAACATAAAGGGAAGCCAGTCATAGAAGGAAGATATATATATTTTAAAGGGGGTGAAGGATTTACACACACTTATGAAAAACGGTTGAAAGATAAGGGATGATGTAATTAATGAATTGATTTAATTGAACCTTAAAAATTAAGGGATGGAACTGGCACCATCAGGATGCCTGATCTGTGATTTTAAACTTTTCTTTTTTCTCCCAATTCTTGGGTCTAGCTGGAGAGAGTCCTGGTATATTTTAGAGCGCTCTGGAGGCCTGCCTAAGTCATATCAGTCTCCCAGGACAGCTCTAAAGAGTACCAGTGCTGCCCAGAATCTCTGCAGTATTGTATGCTGCGGGCTTACTTCTTATATGCCCCATCTGTGAGCTCTCCCCGCCACCACAAGGCAAGGCTCACAGTAGGCTCCTTAGAAGGCAAACGTGCACAAAATCTTTTAGTGCCTCTTTCGCCTCAGCTTTAAGGGGCGGTGTAACAGGGATCAGTCTTGTCCAAGGTCCCTGCCAGCCCATAGAAATGGATAAGGCAGTCAGTAGAAAATGGACTGCAATTACATCCATAAGGAAGAGAAGGACAAAAAGAACATAACTAAAATAATCAGCTATGTTACTTCTGCTCCAGTTGTCTTTCCGTGCCACGCAATTATCCTCAGAGCTTTGCACATGTAACAACAAATTTATTATGGTTTTGTTTAAGATAACATTAAACTGTCCCCATCAGGCTTACGTGCACTAACAGCAAGACTAAATTTGGTTACAAGTGCTAACAGGAAAACTAGCCAGCTCTCTGTGGTAGCAATAGACCATGCAACTAAGAGTGGGTGACTGGGACACAAACCCCAGGTGCTCAGGAAAGAGGGGCACCAAAATGGAGACAGGGTCTTCAAGCTCTGGCAACTTGGAGCAGAGCAGGGGAAGGAATCCCCTCGTCACCCTTACCCTATGCTGCTGGGAGAGGTGTCATGACCAAAAGCCAGGTTAACCCTCCCTTGACCCTTCAGATGCTTCCAAATGGAGGGTTTTGCATTGTTGCCTGCCATATAAATTTGTGGCAACTCTGGGGGCATGGAGCAATGGCTCTTCCCTTCACAACAGCAGAATTTCCCTCAGGGAGGAAAAGGAAAGATGATGAAGAAATTCCTAGCCTCACTCATGGCTGAAGCCTCGAGCCCCCCTTGCATCCTTTCCTACATCTCAGGGTACACACCCTATCAGGTAGTTCTCTGCTGCCCAGGGAACAAACTGCTAGTTAGGTTTCTGGTAGTGCTCCTGCTGGGACTAAAACCCAGAGGTTCCTAGCTAGAGGGTTTTGCCCCTCTGCTTTATGTCAGATCCATCACTCTGCTGCAGAAAGCATATCCCTTTTTCTTTGATCTCTTGAGCATATTTTATATTGCATAATTTTATATTTATATTTTATATTATATTTATATATTTTGAGCTTTTGCAGCAGCAAGAAACTAACTCTTGATGCTGCCTTGCTTTACCTGTGGCAGGGACGAGTGCTATCCTTTGTGGTTGTGTGACAGGGTTGACTATGTAGTTTCTGTAGTGGGCTAAATAAGGATTTATATGAGATGTTTTGGATCAGGATGATCCTGTCTCAGGCAAGGGGTTAAGCTGGATGTCCTCCAGGGGTCCCTTCCAGCCCTACTTTTCTATGATTTCAAGTTGACTGGGCCATTCTTGTTTTTTTTTGTTTTTTTTTTTTTTGGTATATCATTCAGCATTTACTATAGTCTGAACATACTTATATAGGTCACATGTAGTTTTACATATTTATGTGAAATCTTTGATCAAAAATATGAGAACTAATGTTTTCCATCTGGACTGGGCAATTATTGGCTCTCATATTTGTTTGTGGACTTGAAGTACCTATATACATAACTATCGGGTCAGCATAGAAAAAATGACAGCTTTTTCTTCTTGGCTGCAAACTTTTTCTTTGATTGTAAAGTTGCTCCCTTTGCTTTGCATTTGAATCTAAAACCCTGTTCACATTTCTCATAAAATCCATAGGTCTTTTATGCTTGTTATTCTAGCAGTGCACTGTGTAAAATAACCCTACAGCTGCAAACAATCAAAGTGCTACATGGCCCACTTGTGCACAGATATTGCTTTATGAATTAGGAGTACAATCCACAGTCTTTCTGTTACGTAGAGAACCAAACATTTTTAACATATACTCCCATATCTAAGCCATTATCTGAGAATTTAAGGGTCCTAGAACTTTTACATTATGGATATCCTTTCTCTAGATTATTGCATTTAGAAGAAAGTTTAATATTTTTTTTTGCAGCAAATTATTGTTTTCTGCTGAAACAAAGTAACTCACCAGATTTAACGGTAGTTATTTTAGCTCTGAACACAAAAGCCTACTGAAACAAAATATAAGATGTGCTAATAAAGCCCAGTCTCACAGGGAATAAGTAGTTGTTAATGGTGGGTGTTCATCACCTCATAGAATCACCCCAAGAGAACTCAAATACTTAATGGGCTATTCCTGTTACTACCTTGAAGAGGGTTTGGGGAAGATTATCACTTGTTTGTAAAGAGTCTTGAAATCTTTGCTAAAATAGGGCACAGAAGTTTCAAGGGATATTGTTTATTACATTAATCAGCTCTGTTTTATGGCACATGAAATATGGTAGTGGAGGTCACTCTAGGGTTGACCCATAGCAAGGAAGAAAATAATGATTTACAGAAAAACAATGCAGCACCTAAAAGCAGAGGAAAGACAGCATATGGAGACCACTGGGATTGTTGGATATCCAGCCAAAAAATCTTGTACAATTTGGAAGCAAGAACAGATTCCCATGTAGAACAAAGATAAGAGAATTAAAGTAATGCTTTTTTACTGTCTCACTGGAAGGGAAAAAAGAGAGGATCGAGTGAGACATTTTTGCCAGGAATAGTACTTGAAATCCTGGAACAACAGATAAAGGTGTCTGATGACTACTCAGACCCCAGACATAATGAGACTGTAGAGAGTTTTGGAGCTTTGTTTGATGGTTTTATTCTTGTTTTTACCTGAAACTAACAAGTTAAGGAGATAGATATTGCCATAACAGAACTGAGAACACTGGTATCCACATGTAACTTGAAACACAAAAGACTAGCTAGAGACAAGATCATTTGTAGAAAACATTATTCCAGCTTCTAGATGAGTTTATTAAGAAAATCAGATCTAACTCAAGAGAACTGTTTCCTAACAGCAAGGAATTGTCTACAGCAGCCGTGCTCAGTCCCTGGCCAGTGGGCCCAGCCTGGCCCACAGAGCTCTGGCATCTAGTCTACATGGCATCCAGCCTCAGGGGCTGGGAAATTTGGCAGTGGGAAAGCAGCAGCAATTAATATTGCCACTTTTCCCCTGCTGCCAAATTACCAAGCTCTGTATGCTGGATCACAGCTGGGCCAGGCCATGGCCAAATGTAGCTTGGGACACTACCCCACCCCAAGCAGCCAGATCGGTGCTGGGACATGCCACTCCTCCCTGATACAGTCAAATCAAGTCCAGGACACATACCTCCTCTTCCTCTACCCCGACACAGCCAGATCAAAAGATCAAAGCCAGGATGTTTTTGCTCCGCCCACCCCAATTCCACACATGGCTGGATTGGACCCAGACCTCACTTGCCCCACGTGCCAGATTGGGCCCTCTGGCCAGATACAGCCTGTGGATGGACCAGGCATTGCCCATCCAGTCTGCATGGATAAATGTTTGGGCACCATTGGTCTAGGGAAATGGTCAATAAATGACAGTCAAGAGTGCAGAACAAGTTCACAGGAACTAGTTAAAGGAATCCAAGCAAGAGGAAGACAGACTTAGGATGTGGGCATGATGGTCCAGGATACATACTATGCAATATAAGGGCAAAAAGAAATATGTCTAGTCTATGGGCAATGTATGGTATAAGAAGAGAAGAAACCCCCTTGGTCAGCAAGTTAGTTGCCCCCACAATTCCTTTAAGGAAGGCTGTTCCAGAACCTAACATACATGTAAAGAAATATTTTCCCAGTTTCCAACCTAAATGTATTTATTACCAGTTTATATTAATTTATTCCTGTGCCAGCATGGTGCTTAGTTTAAACAGCTCTCTTCCTTTACACCAGTACTTACAGGCAGCAATATCAGTCTTCATTTTCCTAAGATAAAACATATCAAACTCTTCTAGCATCCTCTCATAAATTAAGCCCTAAATTCTCCTGATCATCCTTCTAGTCCATTTGTGTACCTGTTGCAGTTTTATTTAGTCTCTCTTACACAGGAGTGGCATGAACCATCAGAGTATTCCGGATAAAATATTAAAACTCAATGCTTTGCACAACAGTATTAATACTTTCCTATCTTTAATTAAAATAATCCTCAAACACATCTGACTATCACATATGCTTTTTCAGAGCTGCGTCACATCTGTGGCTGAGTCACCCGATAGTCAACTAATACATCCAGACTCCTTCCCTCTTGCCAATTCCAATGAATGAGCTCTAACTTTTAAAAGAAATTTTTGTTATTTCTCTCTACAAAGAGATACTATAAAGGGCACTCTCTTCTGGTCTCTTACCCTGGAAGCACAGTGCTCAGTTTCTGTTTTCTTAACTATCTCTCCTTTTTTTATTTTCTCCTTTTTAGTGGGTCCAGGCCTGTAGTTCTGTCATCTGAGCCCATCAGCTCTCTTCCCTTAGCTTTCCTGTTCTGGTCTGTGTTCCTATCCTGGTCTGTAAACTCCTCCAAAGTCTGAGGTCTCCATACCTCAGTGGGCTGGGGCTTGGACTTTTTCCTCCAAGTTCGGCGGGATCTTCATAGCCCCTCTTTGTAGGCCTAGATTTTCTAGTCAAATTCATTTGCAAACTCAGCAGACTTCTTTCTCCTACATAAGGGGTGTGTTTACATGAGGTGCTTTACTGCACAGTAGACTAATCTACTGAACAGTAAAGCATCATCGTCTACATGTACACACCATTTACTGTACAGTAAATTAGCCTACTGAACAGTCAGCTACTTCCTGTAAATACACGTGTGTAGATGCTGAGTGGGAGCAGCCCCATCCAGATGCTGCTAAGCTCCTTGATCC
Source organism: Alligator mississippiensis (assembly GCF_030867095.1). NCBI lineage: Eukaryota > Metazoa > Chordata > Crocodylia > Alligatoridae > Alligator > Alligator mississippiensis. The sequence continues at coordinate 241,798,153 of NC_081826.1, forward strand.
CTACATGGCAGCTCAGGAAATCCCTATCCAGCCCAGGGATAGCTGGGAACTGCCCCAGAAGGAGGACAGCTCCTAGCCAGTCCCTGGCTTTGCAGGGAAGTCCCAGTGGGCACAGAGCTTTATTCCATGTGCATGGGGCCAAGAGAGCTCTATACTGGCAGCTGTCTCCTGGCTCCATGCACATCAGGACCCCTCCAGATGTGTACAGGGCAAGGAAACAGTTGTTGTGCAACCAGAAGAACTTTCCTGGCCCCATGCACATGGGGATCAGCCCTGTACTCCCTGTCATCCCCCAGGCTAGCACCCCAAGGGAGCATGGATCTCCCCCTGGCTGCTGCAGGGGGTCAGAGCAGGTTAGGAGCAACCCTGTACTGGGCTGCTTCCATTAGGGGCAGATTTGCTCCTAAAAGGGAGCATGTATAGACATGCTCCTAGGGAAGGCTTACTGCACAGTATTTTACAATGCCTTTATAGCATTAATAGCACCTGTAGATGCACCCAAGGAGACTAACTTAGTCAGCCCTCCATGTGTTAGGTGAGACTGCTTCTTTCCCCTGCCGGTATCTCCCAGATTATGAGAGAAAGAGGCAAAATATGTAGAGTCTTTCTCCCTCCAGCATTATTTCCTAGAAGAATAGTCCAAAAGACCTGAATCTCCTTCTCCCATGTCTGCCTGGTCTCCTGAACTCCCAGAACCTTTGGGACAACAAGATCACAAAGGACACAGTTTAAGTGCCCCCACACCAAGTCTTTAAAAAAGACAGTCACTCAGTTACAATCTCTGTCTATACTTTGAAGAATTAGATTTCATCCCAATTCTATTACTTCAGTCTTCAAGGTCATTCAGTTCTTCCTGTACAATATTCCAATCCTCTACTTTATTGAGAATTCTTCCCATTTTGACTGTGGTACTAGATAGGGAAAGGTTCTAATTCTATCTTGAAAAGAAAAGAAAAGAAAAGAAAAGAAAAGAAAAGAAAAGAAAAGAAGCAGTACCTGCAATGATTAAAGACAGAGAGGATCTCTCCAGCATAATTTTAGGAAATGAAAAGGCTATCATTATACACACACTGCTTACCATCCAAAGATAACTGCTTACCATCCAAATGTTATATTTGCGATCATGGTATTGGATTAACCACCAACTTGTTTCCAATGGATTGCTAAGCCATCTATAATGTAATCCAAGCAGAATCAGCAGTAGTATTAGACTGGATATATGTGACCAAGTGTTGAATATTTAAAATAAACCACTCTGAAGGCAAAATATGAGTGGCTACTATTGACAGGAAACCGACAAAACAGGAAGCCCTATCATCTGGAGTTGGTGTAATAGTTGAGACATAGGGATGCTATCCACTACTGCAGGATCGGGCAATTATGTTGGGCAAAGGGCCACTTAACATGTTTTGGCAAGCTTGGGGGCAACATAGGTAGCCCTGCCCCTTGACAGTTGCCCCACTCCCTAATCACCAAATTGGCACCAGAAGTCCTGTCCCTAACTCCTGACCTTTGTCACCAGAAGTCCCTCCCCTTGTTGCCCCCCCTGCCAAAATACTCCTTTTGGGAGGGGGATCATCATCTTAGAAAGAGAAAAAAACCAAATCATACACTAGAAGTCAAACATGTACCATAATATATTTTAATTGTATTACAAAAAATATTTGTCATGACCTATGATTGTGTACTATATATATATATATATAGAAAGGATAATAACTCAAAAATAAAGTGTCACTCTTCTATATTGTATGTGTGTATGTGTGTGTGTGGGGTGAGGTGTGGGAGCATGTGGGGGGACTGTGAGAGGGTGTGACTGTGTAGGGGAGCATAGGGTATATTGGGGTATATGTATATGTCAATGGGGATTGTGGGGGCAGGGTGTGGGTGTGAGGTGTAGGGACCACCCACACACTCCCCCCATGTCATACAGCCCCCACTGCCTGGCAGCAGCAGCAAGCTGGGAGACCAGGGTGCTTGTGCCTGGTGCAGGCACAGCTCTAGCCAGTGCTGTGCGGGAGGAGGGAGTGGAGCCTGCCCTATTGCCAGGGCTCTGTGCTGTGTGTCTGCAGCTCCAGCACTCACAGCAAGGGAAACCCCACAATGGAGCCTGTTGCTTTCCCTGCTCCTTGCTGCGCAGGTCCCCGCGCTGTCCTGGGAGTGGAGGGAGCCCCATCCCTTGCTTCCCTGCCGAGTGAGGCACAGGGCTTCCCTGCTGCAAGTGTAGAGCTGCGGGTGCATGGGACAGAGCCCCAGTGATAGGGCAGGCTCTGCTCCCTCTCCCCAAGCAGTGCTGGCCAGAGCCACATCCCACTGTGCGCCTGCACCAGGCACAAACGCCCTGACATCCCCACCTGCTGCTGCTGCTGCCAGCAGCAAGGGCAACACACCATGTGGGGGGTCCCCACATCCCCCCACCCTCACCCTGCCTAGCTGAGCTCCACACTCCAGCTGCCCCTCTGGGTGCAGGCTCCATGCTGCACTCCCACTTCTGTCCAGTTGCGACACCAGCCCCACCACTTCCCTACCTGCTGTCCTGAGTGAGCAGATTACAGCTGCAGCAGGAGCCCCATCTGGAAGCTAATGACTGGGCAGAGCCCTTCAACCCAAGAGTGTGGAAGTGAGGCCCAATAGGGTATGTTGGGGAGTTGTACATGTGGGTGCCTTGGTCCCACCCTCATGGGCAGAAGGGCTGGGTGGGAAGCCATTTGTTGGGGGGCACCATGGGCCAGATGAAAGTGCCTGACAGGCTGGAATCAACCCATGGGCTTTATTTTGCCCACCCCAATACAAAATTACAAAATCTGTGGGACAGGAGGAAGGATAGTCATCATGGGTGCATGTTAAGAGACTATAAGAACATATTTAAAGGAGACGGACATATAGGTACCCACGAAACTACCAAAACTTAGAGTTCTAGAAGCCTTGGTAGAGCTATTGAAGAAAAAACTGGGAGGTGTGCAAACAAGCAACATCATTATATTGTTGAAACCAGCAATGGTAAGAGAATCTTCAGGTAAACTCTAAACCCAAACCACTTAACTTAAATTGACTACAAGTCACTAGGCAGGAACAGATCTATCCAGAGGCAAAATGTTTATTGTTTGTAATATCAGGAATGAAGTATGGCAAACAGAGTAAATGAACCATTCAGCAACATGAAAATCCTAGCCCTATTTCTTGACAGATATTGCAGAATCCAAAGATCCTGTGGACATCAGCCCAACCACAGAGATATTCCAATATAAACTTAACTAACCATGAGGGGAACTACCAGCTTGTATTCATATTATCCTTAGTTAGAGCATACATGAAACAGTGAGAATTTTGCAAATAGTAGAATGATAGACAACAGGACAAGACTCCACAGCTTCATAAAATCCCAACCTAATGTTGAGAAAATATTACTTCTAGGAACTACATGGTCACAGTAAATTATTATCCCAGTTTCTGGAGGACCCTCAAGTAATAACTGCATTCAAGAAATACTGGAAGGCATTTTTAAAAAAATGACATACCTTACATGATATACTCAGAATACAACAGAATTCACAGAGTTATGGGTCAAAATCTGGGCACAAAATGCTTTTCTTCTGAGCCCCCATAAGAAAGGGAAGGTCAGTAGTAAAAATAGTCAGGAGATGTACAGCAAAAGCAAAGCTGACAGGAAGGGATCCCTAGTCACCAATGTTTGACTGTCATAATACATTATCCAGGGATTTGGCTGTAGGCCAGTACTAATGCTGATGGGCCAGAAAATTAGTACTCAGTTTCTCATGAGGGGTAGTCTACTATAGCTCACTGGAGGAATGTAGTACACAGGGGGAATGTCTACATGTGTCCCCACACGACACAGTTGTTACTTCACCATCATTTAGTACTTGCTTTAGGAAGTATTAAATGATGGTGCATGGTTATTTTTAGCAGCTACATCACCGTAGCGACATGCTATAATGAGGTAGGTCATCACTATGATGACATAGCGTCGGCATTACAGTTTCTACCTGACAATGTTAAGTTGCCATAGTGATGAGCTATGTCAGTGTAGCACATTGCTATGGTGACATAGCGTCTTGTGTACACATACCCAGGAGTAGTTAAGAGGCAAGCTAAGCAGGTTGTCTGCTACAATAAAAGGAGACAAGGACCAAAGGTAACTATACTCAGAAAAAAAGATCTTGGTTCAACCAAAAGATAACCACACTAATGTCTCAAGCCACTTCTAGACTCAGCTGAAGAGAAAACCAAAGACCCAGCCGCACATCAAGGTAAACAGGTACAAGAATCAGGTCCAGCAGGACTTATAGCAAGTTTCAGCCATCACCTGGCTTGACCCTGAAGAGTCAGAAATGAGCAATATGAAAGACCCACAAGGTGTTTCCTAGGAGAATAACAATAGAAAGAGAGGAAAGAAGTTTTCTATCAAATTCAGAGATGAAAACAGTAAGTGGGAAATTGATTCAAATTCCAGCAAATTTCAATAAGCATGAAAGTTGCAGGCTGCAAAGGATTGTTGGAAGGTCATGTCTTTAAAAGCTGGCAATATACCAGTAGCTACTGCCAGGCAAGTAAGCTAAGGCCTGTATAAAAACACAATAAAATCATTGAAAGGTAATGTGTACCATCTCCTATGAAACTCGGAAGGAAAAAACAAGTCACAGGAGGGAAGTTTGGAGGAGGCACCAGGGAGTCAGGACTTCAATGTTTACTATAATTGCAGCTTCTCTGTAAACAGGTTTCTTCATAAAGGATCAGGTTGTTTTTTGTGTTTCAGCCATCTGCCACTGTGTCCAGCTTTGTCTTCATTTGAGTCTATAACTACTCTCATTTGAACTGTCCCACTGCAGCTTGGTCTGATTTTTGCCATTGTTTTGGGGGCTATTGGATGGCTGACTCAAGTCCTACATTTGCTACTACCCAGCATGTGGCATATGAACTACAAAGGAAATCTGTGTCAAGATATAGGGCCAGATCTTCATCTAGCAAGTAAGAGTGAGTTACCACAGCTGAGAATCCAGCCCATAATTTTTTAATTTGACAGTGTCCATTTCATCTTATATTTGTAATACACATTCACTTTCATCCAAGTAAAGCCTAAAGAATGTGACAAAATTAAAATGATTGTACAGAACTGAAATACAACTACCTCTAAGGTAAAAAGTGGAAATAGTTGAATAGTATAAAAAACTTATACAATAGTGAAGACCACCACATCTAATTAATATTAGAAGGAGAATTCAAGTATGCAGAATTTAATTACCCAGAGGGAGTTGTATAGCATTAAAACATTCTATTCTAAAAATTTAACCCCTAACAGGATTCAAGCAATGTGTTTTTAACTTAGAACTTTAAATTCTCCAGTAGCTAATGGGGAATGTTTAGAAAGCACTAAGATAATACTCCATGTCGGGGATATATTCCACTTTCATGTTAATTAATATTGGGGTTGCTTTTCTCTCTGTGTGTTACAATTTACTATAGTCTATTGAATGCATGTGTAACAGAAATCTGCTTTTCTAGAAAAAGTATACTATTATGTTGTTTCATTTAGTTGTGTCTTGATTACAAAATTATCTTGTTCATATTTTATAATGAATTAAGTACTTCGTTACATAAAATAGTTTTCACTTTGATGTTGTGCATCAAAAATGATAGGCTATTGTAACTCTAAACAGAGCAGCTTTGCTTTAATTTCTTTCATTGCATTTTACTTTCATTTCATATTTTATATACTGGAATCCATATGGGATATAAACTCTAATTGTATTTCATGATTGTGCAGCTTGAAAAGCTCTTTATCATAAGTATGCTTGTACCAGCATAAGGATAAAAAGAAAATACCTGAATTGGGTAAATCAGAATTCACTGGCTTAAAATACCATGTTAACATCTCAGATCTCTGAGGAATATTTGGATAGTTGGGAATTCTTTCAGAGAGTGACATCATGATGGAATTTGCTCCCTGAGATTCAAAAGGCTTCCCTATTCCATCTGATTCAAGTATCTGTGAAAATGTGAGTTTATTATTCTGCTGCAACAGGGTTTTCAGAAGCCAATCTAGACCGTCCTAATTAAACCAGACCTGGATAACACCTCAAGTATGTGAGAAATGATTTCAGTTTGGGACCCCATCATTAAACTTCACCAGAGCTGAACTTCAGATCCATTACAACTTTATGGACAGCATCTAACTGTTTTTTATAGTAGTGTTTCTGTGTGTAAAGCCGACATTTATTTGGGTCAAAACCTGCAGAAGGAGGACGGAGAATCAAGAACAAAATGTTGCAAAGTTTCTATGAAATACTCTTCAGGGGAAAACTCCAGAAGAGGAAAGGAAGAACATGGGGAAAGGAAGCTTCAGCTCAAGAAAAGGGTTATCCAGCTCTTGCGTCTCCCATTGATTGTTGCCATATAAATTGTACCTAACATCAGAGAGTTCCCCAAGTCATACATTAGGGTAGTGTGACCGAACTGCCATGGAAAGAACTAAGTATTCTTGGCATCCAAAGATACACTTTTTCAGAACCATAAAATTTATTTCACACTGATGACGACTTTATATGGCACATTGTGCATGAATTAAGTCTTACTCAGTTAAACCCCAATTAAATACTATAGGATTCAGTAAAACCAGTAGGATTCAGCCTCAAATTACTCTCAATAATATTATGTTAAGTTAGGACCATATTTTGGCCATCCAGAAAGAAGGAGGTATGAGGAAACTTGCAAAGAAGTCCCTTTCTTGGCCCCCATAGGCTGAAGTTTTCTATAATCCTGACAGGTAAGAGTCTTTTCACTTGTAGTATTCCAGCTGAATGAAGAGCATAGTAAATGTCAAGGAGGATGGGGGCAAAGCACAACAGTTATAGCGGAAGTGGGAGAAACTGGAGGTTACAAATATGCTGTACCATATGTTTTGTGAAAGGTCAAATGCAATTCTGGTATGCTGTAGTTGGGATTCCGGGGGATCACAAGAATCTTCTCTACCTGCTGTAGTGGCTCCTACTGATGAACAGGACTTATGCCAGTATCTTCAGTCAGACTATGATTAGACCTTTAATTAACTAACCTTTTAAATATAGCTGGTTAAATTTATATAGTGTCTTTTTCAGCAAATTTATACTTTTCTGACTTAAAAAAATACACGTAATGTCATTCATTCACTAGCCCAGGGCACTCCCCTGCCAGCCCTCACCTTCAAATCATTAAGTTTTGGAAGGGCTTTGATATGCAGACATGTCCTCATTCTGCCCTATGAGTGCAAGTTGTTAACCCTAGATCTTCCTCGGGACTGCTTTACATGACAGTGCTGGTGATGGGGGCGGGAGGGGGGGTTACATTTTTCAATAACAGATTTTCCTCACTACGATGTTCTCAGTTCATGATATTTCCAACATGTTTTAAAAAGAATGCTCTCAGGTAGCTTTGAACTGCTCATGTTACTGCCCATTGTAAATGCTTTCTCTATAGTTTAAATAGTCTATGATACTGATTTTGTATTTCCCCGTTTGGCAAAACATTGATTTCTTTTTTAACCTGTGCTTTGAAAGATGTTGAAATAATCACAGATTTTTTGTTTAATATTCATAGAGCATAAAACATTTATATTACTAAAATATTATATCTAATTCACCATATTATAACAATTGAATTTTTATATTACTAAATATTATGTCCCCTGAAGCTGAGAATACAGTACAGTACTAAAATGATTTGATTTTAGGGATGCACTTCAGAGATTTGAGAACCTAAGCACTGTTAATATTTACTCTAATTGCTACAGTTTTACAGATGATTGCACTGTAAAATATATGTATCAACTTTGCTGATTCTTATACTTATGGGCCTTTTCTGAGATGCTGAGTGTCCAAAATACCTACAGGCTTAAAAGGGAGGTGAAGGCATTCAGTACTAAGCAGGATGAGGTCCTATAGCTTTTTTTCAGCCCAGATTGAATTTTTACAGCTGAGCTACAACCCATGAAAAACATGGCTTTATAATGGAAATGCTGATACAACCTTTCAATTAGAGTAGCGCTAACTGCAGCATTATAATTAGAGATGCGCTGACCCTCTTACAGCTCTTTTTTCAAATCAAGAGAACACATTCTTTTTTTGCTGACCATTTGTTAGCTTCCTCTAAATTCAATGAAAATTGGGTCAATAATTTGTTACCTAAAATATATTTTCTTGATCTATTAAAAAAAAAAAGGAGATGAACTTCACTATATCCTTTTGTGAGCCATTTCATTTACAGAACTATATTATCATAACCTATGATGTAAATGATGTGTTTTGTTCTGAGGTTTGGGGTTTGTTTGGTTTTTTTTTTGGGGGGGGGGGGGGTAAATTTGGACCGAGAAGAACGAGTTAATAGTGAACTGGCATCTTCCTACGCTTTGTACAGTTTGATTTCATTTCGTACAATTTATTATACTGCTAATAAAAAAAAGATACCAGAATATCATCTTGACACATCAAACTGACAACAGAAACCTGGTTATGTTTCAAAAGAAATGATTTAATATTTCATTATGTAAAATGTTTGTTGAGCATGTAGTTTGCCAACTGTTCTGCAAAGCCTATAACTAAATATTGATTGGTCTCAAAACTGCAACGCTAACAACGGTGAGAAAGCCATTGAAACTTTTGTATATTATAAAATGGCATTTTTGTGTTAAGGTGCTTTGTGATGATATCAATAAGGCCCAGGAGACACAATATGGTCCATATGCCATGTCTATAAACAGGACTATGGTGCCCCTGCTATGTTCACAATCATGGCCTTCATGTAAGATGTATCACCTTATTCAGAAATGTAAGAAAATATAGTGCATATTGGTAAATTGAAAATTGAAAGCATTTTATCTAGATTATCAACAGTAAATAAAACATTGATATTAACAGAAGATGGTTCAAGAAGATTAGAAGAAGTGTATTTCTACCAAAGGTATTTATAAAATCATTGATCATCTTGCTCACAAAGTTATGAAGCAGCAAAAAGCTTTGAATAAATGTTTTCTACCTCTGTTCCTCTCATTTTTAACAATCTGAAAATGCATATAATACATCCAAAAATTGTCCAAAATGTTTATTATAGTTGCAAACTCAAATATGAAAACATTAAGGTCCCTTTGTGCCCTATGATTCTATGAAAAGAAAAAAACCAAACCAAACCAAAAACCAGATATTCTGTCATGTGGCATTGTACTGACATTCATACAGGTTATTAATAGGGTTTCTGCCTTTGTACCCCAGATCTCTGCCAACTGATGTAATGGAGTATCATAGAATTATAGAAAGTTTGTGTTGGAAGGGACCTCAGGATGTCATCTAGTCCAACCGCCTGCTCAAAGCAGGATCATCTCCGACTAGATCATCCCAGCCAAAGCTTTGTCTAGCCGGGTGTTGAAAACCTCCAAGGATGGAGATTTCACCATCTCTCTGGGTAACCTGTTCCAGTATTTTACTACCATCCTAGTGAGAAAATTTTTCCTAATATCTAACCTCAACTTCCCTTGATGCAACTTGAGACCATTGCTGCTTGGTCTGTTATCTGCCACCACTGAGAACAGTCTAACTCCATCCCCTTTCAAATCCCTCTTCAAGTTGTTGAAGGTTGCTATTAAATCCCCTCTCAGTCCCCTCTTCTCTAGACTAAATAAGACCAGTTCCCTCAGTCTTTCCTTATAAGTCATGTCCCCCAGCCACCTCACCATTTTTGTCACTCTCCACTGGACTCTTTCCAATTTGTCCACATTTTTTCGGGGGGGGGGGGGGGGGAGAGCAGGAGCAAAACTGAACTCAGTACTCCAGATGTGGCCTCACCAGTGCTGAATAGAGGGCAATAATCACTCTTCTTGACCAAGTGGCAACACACCAACCAATGCAGCCCGGTGTGCCATTAGCCTTCTTGGCAACAAGGGCACGCTGTTGCTTTGTATTCAGCTTATTGTCCACTGTAACCCCCAGGTCCTTTTCTGCAGAGCTTCTGCCCAACCAGTCAGCCCCCAGCCTGTACTGGTGCATGGGATTGTTTCATCCTAAGTGCAGGAATTTGCACTAGTCCTTGTTGAACCTCATGAGATTCCTTTTGGCCCAACTCTCCATAGTTTCATAGGCAGTAGGGTTGGAAGGGACCTGAGCAGATCATCAAGTCCGACCCCCTGCCATGGGCAGGAAAGAGTGCTGGGGTCAAACGACCCCAGCTAGGTGATTATCTAGCCTCCTTTTGAAGACCCCCAGGGTAGGAGCAAGCACCACTTCCCTTGGAAGTTGGTTCCAGATCCTAGCCACCCTGACTGTGAAGGAGTGTTTCCTGATGTCCAGCCTGAACCTACTCTCCACCAACTTATGGTTGTTATTCCTAGTTACTCCTGGTAGTACTTGGGGGAACAGAGTCTCTCCTGTTCCCTGCTGGTCCCCCTTGGTAAGTTTATAGATGGCCACCAGATCCCCTCTCAGCCTTCTCTTGTGGAGGCTGAACAGGTTCAGGTCCCGTAGCCTCTCCTCATAGGGCCTGCCCTGTTGCTCCCTGATCATGCAAGTGGTCCTTCTTTGTACCCTCTCAATGTTGTCCACATCCCTTCTAAAGTGCGGTGCCCAGAACTGGACGCAGTACTCCAACTGTGGCCTGACCAATGTTGCATAGAGGGGGAGAATCACCTCCTTTGATCTGCTCGTGATGTATCTGTGGATGCATGACAAGGTGCAGTTAGCCTTACTGACTGCATCCTCACATTGGCAGCCCATGTTCATCTTGAAATCAATGATGACTCCAAGATCCTTTTCTGTCTCTGTGCTGATGAGAAGGGAGTTCCCCAGCCTGTAGGTATGCTGCTGGTTCTTCCTCCCCAGGTGCAGTACCTGGCAGTTGTCAGTACTGAATCCCATCCTATTCTCATCCACCCACCCCTGTAACCTGTCCAGATCTAGTTGTAGCCTGTCCCTCCCTTCTAACGTGCCCACTTCTCCCCACATCTCAGTGTCCAATTTGTCTCTGAATCCTAGCCTTACCCTCCATCTTGGTGTCACCTGCAAGCTTGTTGAGGGTGCACTCTATGCCTTCTTCCAGGTCATTGATGAAAACATTGAATAAAGCCAGCCCTAGGACCAACCCTTGGGACACTCTACTTGATACCGGCTGCCATTGTTCAAGCCATTGATTACTACTTTCTGAGCTGGATGCTCCAGCCAGTTTTCTATCCACCTTACAGCCCATTCAACCATCCAACCCACACTGACTTAAAAATAAGATTTAAGTTCTGAAGGCTGCCTATACCTAGACTTTTTGTTCCTAGCTTTCAACTCAGGCCTTTCTGTCACAGAAGAACAACTGATATTAGTATGTGACAGATATATTTAGTATGGACCAGCACTGCAGGGGATGAATGCATGCTGTGCCAATTGATTTTATAGATATTTGCTGACACTACATGGATGGTGAGACCCAGGATTCCATTTCAGGCTATGGAAGGGACGTGATTTAAAAGCAGACCTTTCTTTTCCAGCCCCAAGCCTGACAGCCTCTGCCCCTGTTCCTGCTCTCTCTCTTTTCCACTTCCTACTCCCCATTCCTGTCTTCCTCCATCTTCCTTGCCTATACCAGTCTCCAAAACCCATTGCCCACAGGATTATCATACAAATCTATTTCCCTGGGATTCTCAGCATCTTCTTCAACACTGTACCGGGTCTTTCTGCCTGCACCTTGCCTCAGCCTCATTTTCCAGCTAGTCCTAGTTCTCGATCCCTCCACACTGAGTTCTTTACACAGCCAGTTCTCCTCTCCTCCCTGGGAAGGGAAGTCTTACCTGCCTAGGCTTTCTGCATACTGAAGACAGCTGATACTGCTGCCACTGCTACTGCTGTAGCAGCACTGGCTTTGGTGGCAGCAGGCCCATGGCACGGGCTCCTTGGGAACCAGGCCTTGTACCCTGCTTACTTGCCCCAGATATGCTATTGGGCACAGGGCTGCATGTGCTGTGACAAACTGTCCCAGAAGGAGAAGCACTATTAACTCCTCTGGATACACTGCTGGGTACAGAGCCACAGTGATTGCCTCTTATGACCAGGCAGTGCAGGGCTTCTGCTGCCATGGCAAAGATTCCACACAGGGAAAGGAGGGTCTGGCACCCCTTCATAGTCAGTGCCTGGGGCTGGTGCACAACTTGTCCCTCTCATTATGTTACTGAGAGAGTCAGACTCTGTGCCACCAAAAGGCCACTAAGGTATATATATTCAATCTTATTTCACCTGGCCTAAAAAATCATGAATTTTTCTATTTTTGTAATGTGTCTTCATCTTATCCTTAAGACTAAGTCCCAAAAAGAAGTTGGGAGGAGGGAAACCCACCCAGTCCACATCAATGGATACTCAGGATCTTGGGCTGGGTAGAACAGGATAGCATTTGGATGCCTAGGTACCACTTTGATACTTAATAGTTGAAATAAGATATGCTTCAAGGACTTTTATATAGTATTAAAAAGTGTAGGCCAATAAAATATTAGTACTTCATATATTCTCACAAATGGAGGGGACATTGAGTTTACAATTAGAAATGTTCAATATAACATTGAAATTAAAATATTTGACTTCATGGGAATTTTGTGTGAAACAGCCCATGGTAGGAATTGGGCCCTTGATGATAGATTCTAATTTCTATAGGCCTCTTTTTTTCCTTTCCTTCTCTTCATTTTACTTCCTGCTTTCTTACACTGTCCTATATTTTCTCTTTTTAGTTCTCCTCCTCCTCTTTTATCTTTAAATTCTTTAACATACTTATGAATGCTAGAGAGTAAAAAGACAGAAGAAAAAGAAAAAAACCGAAGGAAAGAGATGGAGAGGGAAACCTGCAAATAACAAAGTAAAGTGCTAATAATTTGAGTCGATATCACTGGTGCTTTATGGTCTAACGTAATCTCTTCTTTTCTTTTATGATAGGTTAGGTCCATTACAGGTGTAAATCTACATCTAATCCTTAACAGTCTATGCTAATCTGTTCTATCCTTTTATCTTTTTGTATCAGCAGTACATTTTATTATACCAGCATCAGGAATTTAATGAAAGGAATTTTTTTCTTAGAGCACCCCAAAGCAGAACTTCTTTCTGCATTATGATTCAACTAAATACAAAAAAATGTCTATTTTATTTACACATAGCGTGCATGTGTAGTTACTACATGCATGCACACATACCTATATTAATGCATGGTATGATGCAAGTTTTAATGTTTTGACCTACAACCAGCCATTCCAAGTTTCCTTTCTTACTTCTTCATCCTTCTGTTCGCTGACTTGTCTTTTTATTATTAACATTTATATTGCAGTAGAGCCAAAGGCGAACAAGATCAAAGCTCCATTGTACTAGACACTCCACAAACAAGTAGAAAATAAACCCTATCCCAAAGATTTTATAATCTAAAAATATATATAAAAGCCATAACTGATGAATGCAGCAAAGCGATAGGGTGAGAATTATGCAAGATGGAGTAATAAAAGTAATAGGATTTATTTAGCTGCAGCCAATCAGGAACACAGATGGCAATTCAGTACTTGTCTATACATTACTAGGTTGCTATTTACTCTATGCTGACAATTTCACTCCTGAAGGAACATTTCAAAGAGGCATTCCTGGGTGACAGGCTACAAAAGGGCTCACAGGACACATTTGGCCTTCAAGTCACACTTTGGGAACCCCTATGGTGCTGCAGGCTGCATCAGACAGAGTTTGCAAGCTGCATTTGGTCTGCTGACCATGCCTTGGGAACCACTGATTTATGCTTTTCAAAACAGTGAGTCTGAAGAGGAACTTAGAGGAGAAAGATGCAGAATTTGATTTGCATTTCTCCGCAGACTTGTGACAGTGTCATGGGAGAAAGTACAAAGATGCTTTTAGAACATCAAGTGGGAAATCAAGATTGCTATTACTGGCAGAACAAATACAGCAATCAACAATTTAGTCTGTGAATAAGCATCCATGAAACCAGGTTCTGGTTTAGGTGACTTAATTTAAGATGCTTAAACCTAAACCAGTAGTGGCACATGCGAACAACTGGCTCTTGCTAGGAGGGGTGCAAGCAGCCAGAGATAAGTGAGAAGGGAGGGACTGGAAGGAATGATGGGGGGCTGGCAGATCTACAGGCAGGGATGACAGGTCCAGGAGGGGCTGGTGGGTCAGCAGGGGATGGAGTCAGGGTAGGGCAAATAACCTGATCAGGGTCAAGAGGGTAAGGACAGCATAATCCTGCGGCTGTATAAAGTGGCTGGGCTTTTCCAGTTCTGGGGATGTGCTGTAAACATATGCAAGCATTCACAAGGTTGGGTTAAGCATTGCTAGATTGAGTTAACTCATTATAGATCTAAAGTTAGTTCAAGTCTGAGGTGAAGAAACTAAGATTGGGCGCTCCATTTTTACTTAGCCCTGTGAATGGCTGCATGTTGGGCCATATAGATCACCCTAATGTTGATTAGGGCAATCTAAATGTAATGCCTGTACATACCTCAGTAAACTAGTAGAACTGATAGATCTCTTTATTCCTGTAGGAACCCTTTCACCTCTTTTTTGAAGTTCCACTGTTTAACACCCTGGTTATTAATATCCCATGAATAGACAGCTAATATGAAACTAAACAAATTGTTCCAAAATATTATTTTCTCTGAAATTCTGTATTTGGGGGCGAGGATGTTAATCCATTAAATTTAATTCAAATTAAATTTCTGGGGCTTTTCAATAACTGTTAGCAGGAAAAAATGTTCTGTGCCACTTTTTTCTGTTTTCTGTCTTGCTCACTGTCACCTTTAGAAAGACTTTGGATGAGGGAGTAGGGGAGAAACCTAATACTCCCTTGAATAAGAAAGAGTCGGGAAATAGAAAGAGAGAGAATAAAGTTGTCATAAATTAGTTTAATACAAGATAAGGTATAATGTTGGGGGGTGGGGAGGGAGAGAAAGGAGTATGAGGCTGTCAAAACAAGTAGGGCTTAGGGCTACAGAAGCACAGATTATATGTGGGTAGAAAAGGTGGAAATTCTGTAGAAAATTATGGGCATTTATACACATGCTCTGGAAGTGTGCGTGTGGTGGGGGGGAGGTGGGCACTGCTTAATTAGAGTGGCTCCAAAAGTGCCTGGAGTGTCTCATGTATCAGTGTCTCCACACTGACTGAAAAATGGCATCCAGGGTGCTTTAACTAAAGCTCATCAAATGAGCTATAGCTAAAACACCCCTGCCATCATTTTTCAGCATGGGGATGCTGATACACAAGATGCTGGAGTCTACTGGAGCACAGTAATTACCACGCTCTAGCAGACTTGATTAATTGAGTTGGCTTCAACGTGCTGCAATCACACATCTATAGGCGCCCATATATTCTCAGGATTTTACCACTATTTTATTCAGAGGATCCAAATCTGGATCAAGTGCTCCCTTTGAGAGTGAACAAAAATAAAAGCCTTATTTCTAATTATAGCAGTTTCTAGATCTGCTCATCTTTAGTCTGTAACTGAGTGGATCTTTTGGACAGCAGTGTAACTAGGAGTGGGTGACCAGGATACAAACGCCAGATGCCTATTTAAAAGGGGCACCAGAGTGGTGTTAAAGGTGGTGCCACTGGATCTCTTGCTGCCACTGGCGCTCAGGGAGGGCTAGGGTTGGGGCCAGTTCAAACATTCACTGCAGAGAGCAGGGACAGGAGTTGTTCAGAGCCAGTCATTCCCAGTTTCCTATGAGAGATGGCACTTCAGCAGGGGGTGGCATAGGTGTAGGCAGAAGCTAGGGGGTTAACACATCCCCCATCTGCAGCCACAGTCTTTGCTGCTGCCCAGTTTAGTGCGGCACCAACAGTAGGTGACAGTTTGAGGGTCTCTGCAACCAGAGGCTGCTGCATTAACCCACTGCTCGCTGGCCACACTGACATCTCCCCCTGCTGCCCCAGCAGCAGCATATCCTTGCAAGGAAGTGAGATTGGCCAGGTGACTAGGCTGCTAGTTACAACTCTGACTAATGCATATAGAAGCTTCTCTTCCTAGACAGTTCAATAATCCAGAGGACTCTGCCTTGTTGATATACCCAAGCCAAGTTCCATCTTCATGAATGCATTTCTTTAAGATTTTGAAGTAAAATGAAATGGGTGTTCAACAAGAATGCTAAAAGTCAACAACCTGTTTCACAAAATTCAACTATTTGTGCATAGCTGTTAGCTAACAGGATTCAAAGACTTTACGTAAAAATAAAGGAAATGGGTATTTTAAGAAAGACAGTTGCCTTTTGTGTCAGGCAGAATTTGTAACATCTTTTGAATCAGATTAATTAGGATTGAAGAGTTAACAATATGATAAATTAGGAGTGAATCCTAAGTGCCCTTTAATATTTATTGGGGAGTTATCACATAACTTCAAATTCTGAAAATATGAAAAAATACTATATAATTAGATATCTGGTACTATTGAGACTTTTTTTTATTTGAGCATCAGCTGTTTAATGTGTTCTTTGTGCTCCCTTGTGCAGTACAAAAAAACCTTCCTTATGTTACACATACAAGCTATTTCAAAATGAGTCATCGTATTTAAAGTGTGATCTAATGGAATCTTATTTTAAGAATATTTTTGTTTGTCAAACTGGATGTTCTAGAGAAAGTTTTGCGCTGTATTGCTATGTTAATGATAATAGTATATACTAATATGTAATTATTTGAATCAAACTTTTGAAACAAGCATCTTTCAACAGTTTTTTAACATTTCTATTTCATCTTAAGTACCAGATGTCAGAGACTTGAAAATATGTTTATTTTGGTCTTTGGGTCCTTCAGAGATTTTTTCTGACTCAATATCACTCATCTCTTGAAGATATGTATTTAGCCCCATTGAGTGAACAAGCTTTAAGGAGCAGCAATCTGTGTTCTTCTAAAATGAATGATTAGGCCACCTGCACTTTTAGAAAAGTCTTGAAAGCCATGGAATGCTCCCTAGAGTAAGAAAATAACATTACACAGGAACCTACACGTTACAGTACCCAACCAGGCACTAACTGAGTTCAGTATTCTGTGTCTCATACCCAGTAGGACTTGATACTTCAAGAAAGCTTATGGTAGACTGTTCTAGGATAATCTGTCCAAAGAAGAAGTTTCCCCCTAAGCCCCATCAATATGTGGTTATCTTTTATCTTTGAGAAAAATGCTGACTATTAATATTCTCATTATCCATCCTTATCCATACAGCTATATAATCAGGAGTGATCTGTAGGTATAACCAGTATGCTTAACATGTGGTACACTTGTGGTTCATATAAAGGGTTTTACCACTGCTTTCAGTTATTTGATTAGTGGCTCCAAATATTTCCTTACTGAGTTGCCTCAAAATAAAGTGTCAGGAGACAATATCATGTTTCAAGAACCTGGAAAACCAGAGGGCTTTACTATAGTTCTCTTTTTATGTATATTTATATCCAGTTTTGGTAATCTGTCCCTGAGAATGCTCTAATATTATTCACAGGCTCCCCCCTGCCCTTTCAGTGTTCACAAAGTACTGAATTAAAACCTGTGGTAACAAAGTCTATTGTGGCTCATCCAGCATACCATTATATTCCGTGCATCAGAACCTTTATTTGTTTGGCAGGTTTACATCAAGTAGTCATAATATTCAGCTTGCAATCAGACGCTGGAAAATCATAACTAATATAAACATGGTCAATTAAAAGAAAATGTTAAATTCACTGGAGACTAAAACAATTGAAGAATCTCAAGTAATTTCCCATATATGCATCCAGCAATAAGAGGGTATGCTTAGCTTTCCCTGGAGCATAGATGCTGAGAATTTGGTAATATTTGTGGGAAAATAATTCTGCAGATATAAAATACTATTGTTATGTTGACAAGTTTATTATCTTATTTTTTTAACTGATGCCCCTCCAATCCAAAATCCATTAGTGGAATTTAATAAATGTCAAAGGACTAGGGCTGATTGAACAGAGAGACTGGGAAAGAATCACTGGAGAAGTGACTCACCATTATTTTCACTTTTGAAAGAAAACTACTAGCAAGGGAAAGTACAAATGTGGAAGAAGTGATATCTAGCAGGAGTTTACAAAGATAACTAGCAGGAAGGAGTTAACAGTTGTCATGTTGCATCATTTGAAACTTGGAAAGACTGATTACCTAGTGAAACAAGATGTCTAGGAAAGGAAAGACATTAAGGTCCCTTAATTTGTGTCTTTACCAGGAAATGCACGTGCACACGTGTACTCAAAGCAAATGTCAGCTTTCATTTAGTATAGCTGGATTAGTGCTAAACAGAGATTCACACTAGACTGTAGAGCCTAGTATGAATCTCTGTTTGGCACCCTTTTGGAAACTAAGCACTGAGCTCTGCTCAGAACAAGGCTAAATGAGGCTTGGTCCTGTGTACACATGCAGTTATGGCATTTTCAGTCCTAGTATAGCTACATCTAAATGTTGACATCTGTTGTGAACAACCAGTACATTTCATTGTCTAGACAAGGCTCTTGAGTGAGAAAGACAGCCATGTGTGGTACTGAAGGAGGCTCTGGAAGAGAATGCTGGAAGTGAGGGAACTGTGACAAAAGGCCAAAAAAGGTTGGCCAAAAAGCACGTTATGTAGGTTGCATGGATGAATAGAGAAGGAAGGGCTGGGGTGGAGGGTGTTGAGAAAGAACTAACATGAAAAAGACAGAACAAGAAAAAAGAATCAAAATAGTGGGAAAAAATATTAAAATTCACCAGTGCAATTTGTGGTGTTTAAGCTTTGTAGAAGTAGCCACTCTTTTGACCAACATGTGAAATATCAAAACTGTCAAGAAAAGGCCATTAGAAAAAAAATCTCACTACACTTTCACAGTAGCTTAGCCTTCCAACAAAGTCATTACTATAGAAGTAAGTCAGTGTTTGTTGGAAGAGTTGTCCCCTGTGAAACTCTGTGTACCTTTTTAAGTGTGAATTATATTATAAAATCTATTTTAATGAACCAATAGACTGAAAATTTAATGCATTATCTTGTACACTATGTCCTGCACGTAGGATTCTGTTATGGGATTTTTTGTATTTACCAAAGTTAAGTATTTACAGATAGTATTTTTCCATTAACTTATTTGAACATACATTTTAAACTCAAAATGCGTATTTAAAAGAAAACTGGTGAAGACTTCTGCAGCACTTCACAGTGTCAAATATATTCCCCTCACTGCATGTATTTTGTATAATTGTATTCAGTAGGAGGATGCAAAGATTGATAGGGAAAAAAACCAAACAATTTCAGTTAAAATTAGAGAAAAGGTTGCAGATGGTAGAGAAGTTAAGAGTGCTGAAGCCTACAAAGAACAGTTTACTTACATGAAAAGTGGGTGGTCTACATGCAAATTGTTATGCAAGAGGTGAACATTTATTTTATTTTTTTAGATTTACAACCTGCTCTATCCAACAGGGTCAGGGTGACCTGTACTGTACTTCAACAAAGAGGGGACTGTATTTCAACCAAGTTTAGTGTCCATTTTTGTTTAAAGGTTAGGGAACTGTTTTCTTTGAATAATAGAAAAGTAGATCTAAAAGAAGCCTCAGGAGGTTATCTAGTCTAGCCCCCTGTTCAAGGTGGGATCATCCCTTGCTAAATCATCCCAGTCAAGTATCTGTCTCAAATACACTTTTTAAATTGGATTAGAAGTATTTAAACATTATAGAACACATATTCTCACTCCTAGGGGCTTTATGCATCTGAAAGCATAGTTATTACCCTATACAAAAAACTGTGTATAGTACTATAACTTGACTGGCCCTTTAATATGTTTCTCAATTTAATACCATGCCATATACTGTGCCCATCCTAAGGGAGACTGAATGTGTATGTCAGCACTTTTCCTTATCCAACCACAAGTGTTGTTTCTGGTGGAGATTGACTGCCCAGAGGCTGAATACAATCTTCTCCCACCTCCCAGGCACTCTTGTCAGGAGAATGAAGGATAAGGTGCTGTAAGTCCAACCTAGTCTCTCACATGGCTGATAGTTTTGAGAAAGACTAAAACTGTGATAGTTATTAATTCTTGTTTATGAGTTTGTAAACCAAGAATATGCAGCTGTGAAATCCTAGTTTGAACCATGTAATGCTTCAACTTTCAAATTCATAAATATCTCAGACACTATACAAATACAGTAGCAAATAGCAACACAGACAATGCACCATAAATAAAGTGAATGTGGGCACAAGTAGGGGGCCCTTAAAATTTGAAAAGAAAACAAGCCTAACAATACAACTAATCCTAATTTAGGTCGTTTTCTTAATGTGCTGTCAAGGGGATCATGCTGGGTGATCACTGTAATGAACTCCACCTGGATGCTCTGTAAATCTAAAATGGGAGACTGACTTAAGACTGGTTACTGTTGTTACCACAGCTCTGGTTGAGTGAGCTCTAATTTGATCATTAAGTGACCATTCCACCAAGGAGCAATATGAAGTGCTCTGAGACTGCCAGAATGCTATCTAGGTGAGTTTACTGAACAGCTTTTGTCTTTTCCCATTAGAAAAGAAACTACCTGGCTCCCCCACCTTCAAATCCCAGTTACATAAAGAGGTATCACCATTGTTATAATGATAAAGAAAAATATCAAGATAAATTGCTCTATTAAACCTGAACTCTATACCATTCTCTATATAGTGTAATTCCTATTAAGCAAGTTCAAGGTATGTCACTCATTATAGCCTTTAGTTCTCCAATTCTGCTAACTAATTTTTAGTCCCAGAAATAAAACCCTTGATGTATTGAACAGTAATATACAGTACTTAAGTATAAGATACTATGAGCTGCTCTATGAGTCAAAGGATCATCAGCTTAGTCAAGACCAAATTAATAGTTAATGACACTACAAGTGCTTTTACCTACTTTTAAATGTATTAGTCCCTTAATAATCTTACTGCCTGGAGGCAACCCTGCCGAAACAGTATTATATAGGAGTATTAAGAAAAGTACAAATACATGATAGCTAGAAAAAGTGCCCTGAATAAACTATTAAAATACTAATGCAATTGGTTCAAATATAAAATGTTATGTATTATTTTTACATTATTATTTCTTCATTGAACAAGGCCCTTATGAAATGCTGCCTAAATTTTCAAGTGTGACTAAATATTGATAAAATTGGAAACTGAAACTTCTGAGATTGTTCCCTTTCTGGGTCGGGTTCAGTTTCTGGGTCCTGTTCAATTCACATGTGAGTTAAGTATCCAGAGCAACATTTCCTGTAACTTCAACATCCTAGAATCAGAACCTGTACTCTAATTCCACTTCAACCCTGAAATTCAGATTCCAGCTTAGTGGCAGTCATGGCCAATATTGTAGTGCTCTGGTTCCATCCTCAAATTTAAGTGATGAAAGCAAGGGTGTCAGCTTAAAAACTGCAGTAAAATATAGCAAATAGATCTGTATAACACCAGCATTTCAGGTTATTGAAAATAAATGGTCAAGTGGATTTCAAGTGCTGTAGGTGAATGCTTATTCATTTAAAATCTTCTGTGATTTACAAAAAACCCATGTTGACATGACAACTAGCATTAATAACTGCTCACCAATGAGAGTAATTCAGAGTTAGAGTGGTTATAGGTCTATTTATATTGCATTAATATTCTATATTTCAATTTCTAGATTCTAGAATGCAATGTTCTATGAGTTAATTAATATAATTTATGTTGATGTCAGATACATTTTTACATCGCACACTTTTAAATGTGTACATCATTTAAGATCCAAATACAAAGTTGTTGTTAGATTATTAGCACCTTTTGTAATAAATAATAAAATTGATGCATTTGAATTACCTATTTGTAGTCAAACTACAATACAGATGCTTTCATAATGAAAATGATTAGACACATTCTTGCTCCCATCTCTACACTGTTTGCTATCTGCTCTTATGCATACATTTGACATGGAAGTACATTTAACGTATGTATTTTGCATACCTGGATCAGTCAGAAATCTTCATTGTGAAGCCTACTTGGCCAACCTCCAAACCCAGGTTACACAATTTATATAATTTGTAAAAGTTTGAAACCTGACCTCTTTTAATAGGCTGGACATAATCACAGAAATACTGTAGTGCCTGTTGGAAGAAAGAGCATTTGTTATTTTGTTAAATGACTTTAGACTTTCAGAGTGACCAGCAATCAGTAAGATCATAATGTCTTTTTGAAAAACTTTATGTTCAAGTATTAGAAATGTGTTTTGGCATATGTCCACAAACCAACTAGGTTTCTGCCAATTAGAATTAGAGGTCTAAGATTTACGGTAATCATTAAACTGAGTAGCCTTCTGGAAAGAAATAAAACTATGTGTGTGTCTAAATACTGACCTTCTCAGTAGGACCTTTTACAGAAGTAGGAATGAGGAGCAGAGGTCCCTTGCAAAGGAAAGTAATAAGGCTAGAAAAATCAACCTGAAGATTTCTAATGCTGATGATGATCTTAATTGTAAAGAAACTCAGACTTGTGTCTGAAGGTCCTAGAGGCTATTCTGAACAGAGCAGGAGTCTTAAGAGCAGCTAGATTTTGAGAACTTCAGAAAACCTAAGGTCAGTTCAGCACTATGTTATTCTATTTTGTTGTTTTGCTGAAGCCAGTGGGACTAGACTGTTGTACAAGTAGAATGCAGTGGTTAATCAGCTTCTTAATGTACAGTATTTTACTTAGGAACTCCCAAAATTATTAATTTTACGCTGTATATACAAATTGATATTTTCATTACATTTTTTTTACCATCTATGGAAATTACCCTGAGGTATATTCTGAATTTTCTAAGAAACATAGCTATTTTTTAAAATGAAAAAAGATAAAACTACAAAACAATTGTCACAACCCAGTGATTTTGGTGCCTCGGCACGGTGGAATTTTCCCGCCACATGAGAGCATCTTGCAAAGTAGAGGTTTTCTGTTGCAGCAGAAAACCCCTGGTGCAAGAGAGTTCCCGCCATTTGAATGCAAATTTGTGTCCTGCTATTGGCTAGTTCTAAATTATGCACACGTGGCGGCTAGTAATTGGCTTGCTAGCCGTTTAAAAATGAGTGCAACTTCCGCCCAAGTCGGAGAACTTTGAGCACGCTGCAGAGTGCCTCTGAAGAGATCTGACTCGTGGCTGAGCTGATCAATAGACTGATCACCTATCAATTCTTCTCCCCGTCGCCGAGCGCAATCCCAGACGTATCCTTTTCCCTGCCAGCCTGATTTGTAGATGGATGTGCTGGCCTGAGTCCTGCCAGTTGGAACAACTAACGTAGTTGTTCAGACAACCGGACCGTTTTCGTCGCAACCGCAAGCGACATAAGTAAAGTTTTACAACCATAAAGCTTTCTCAGCCTCTCTATTCACCAGCCCGCCCGATGGACGAGTAATTATTAAATCACCTCGAGTCGGCTTTGGCCGTCCGAGACATGGCGACGAGGATGGGATTAAAGGGCATGGTGATAGAGAAGAACCTAATCAGGTGCTGCCCCTGGTGCACCGGGACTCGCCACGTAGAGAATGCCAACGATCTATGGGCGCATATCGCTTACCACCAGGTGGTAGAAGGGGATGAAAGAATTATTGATGGTTACTTCTCCGTAAAGAGAGAAGAAGCCGTAGTGAAGGAATGGAGAACTAAGCTATCCCCTGGGGAGTTCGGATGTATAATGGGGAGCGACTGGGTCTATTATCGACCCCCGGAGGAAACCTCGACCATATCCTTAGCCGGGGTGAAAGCGCGGAAGGCAGAAAAGCTGACCCCCGCTCAGGAGTTCTCTCAATGCATTCGATACTTAAGGGAAGGAGGGGAACCCACCCCCACGGACTGGTTCAACTGTCCGGATTTGGTGCCTGAGTCACGGGGCCATGAGCTCCTCGTTCAGCTCCGGGAGGACTTGGAAACTAAGGGCCGTCATGTGCCAAGATGGGGTCTAACTAAATGGAAGAAGGGAAAAATGATGAATGTGCTGTTCCAAACTGTAGCGGGTCTACTAAGGGAATACGCAAATTTAGAGGCACAGATGCATATGGCAGGTAAGGAGTCGCTGGAGCGGACAGCAAAAGGCTCCGGAGTGGTGCTTATCAATAGCACCGGCCGCATGATACCGCTAGCAGAAAACGGTGCCGAAAAAAGCGCGAGCCATCCGGGGAACCCGGAAAAGAGGGGCGGAGTTTCAGAAGACCCGGCGGGATCCGCCTAGTGCCTCCGCCCCCTGAGGTGACGTCGTTCCCAGTGGCCCCGCCTCCTTGCCAAGGGGAGGGGGCAATGGGAGGAGAGATGTACCCAACGCTCCCAGACGAAGAAATTAACTCTTTCTTTACCGCAGCTCACCCGATAGCTGTAACGAAGCATGTTGCAGATGAAGATGGTGCTACACGTACCACTGTTATCTCACACACATGCACCCGACCAGAAATTCAAGAGTTTTGCAAAGAATCTAAGATAAGACCAGAAGAAACCTTGGCAATGTGGTTAGGACGGTTAATAGTGGAATTCGGATCTGACACCTTAGACAAAGAAGAAGCGAGTGCCTTGACCCGACAAGCGGCATGGAGCGGAGGATGTTCTACCGACTTGAATGTGGTCACAGACAGTGCCCACTGGCCCATCCCGCTCCCGGCGCTCGTAGTGGGACAGGTAACCCACAAATTTCACACCTGGCACGAAGGTCGTCCAGAGAAGGCTACTGCGGAACAACTCCTCCTGGCTATAGTTGGGGTGTCATATTCATAGATTCATAGATGTTAGGGTCGGAAGGGACCTCAATAGATCATCGAGTCCGACCCCCTGCATAAGCAGGAAAGAGTGCTGGGTCTAGATGACCCCAGCTAGATGCTCATCTAACCTCCTCTTGAAGACCCCCAGGGTAGGGGAGAGCACCACCTCCCTTGGGAGCCCGTTCCAGACCCTGGCCACTCGAACTGTGAAGAAGTTCCTCCTAATGTCCAATCTAAATCTGCTTTCTGCTAGCTTGTGGCCATTATTTCTTGTAACCCCCGGGGGCGCCTTGATGAATAAATCCTCACCAATTCCCTTCTGTGCCCCCATGATGAACTTATAGGCAGCCACAAGGTCGCCTCTCAACCTTCTCTTGTGGAGGCTGAAAAGGTCCAGTTTCTCTAGTCTCTCCTCGTAGGGCTTGGTCTGCAGGCCCTTAACCATACGAGTGGCCCTTCTCTGGACCCTCTCCAGGTTATCCGCATCCGTCTTGAATTGCAGCACCCAGAATTGCACGCAGTACTCCAACTGCATGTAAAAGCCAAAAAAAATATCTCTCATGGAGTCCAAGAACAAATCCAATGGGACTAACCACCGTGCAACGAAAAGAGAGATGGGCTCATCACCACTTATTGGACCCTGGGGCAATTCCAACGCCCTTGGAAGCTATAGATGCCTGCGTGGAGGTATATGGAGGAGCAAACGCCGTTACACTCCGACTCTTCTTGAACCCAATGGCAGGTCAACCGGTGGGAAATCTTTTAGGCCATCTCCCACGTCTACAAGCACTTATGAGGCAAAGTGAAGAAGCTTCTGATGATATAAGGGACCGACCTTCAGCATACCCAGCCGGAACACTGAGACCCAGACGTCAAGAATTTATCCTTCGACGAGAGCAAGGGTGGTCACCTCCAGGAACCCCGAAGGAAAGAACCCTGAAGGAAAGAACCATGTTTGGTTTTCTTCTTTCTTGCACCGGACTTACAAAATCTCAGTTGCGAGTTTTGGGAGAACGAACCCAGTATCATCTAGCCGAAGCATTAGGATTTAAATTCGAGGACCCATCAAAAAACGAGTAATGGCCGTCGGTTCCACCGGCAGCCTTCTCCAGTTCAGACCTGACCCTACTGATTCTCGACCATACGCCGAACTCACTGTTTACAACCCTACCAATCCGGATGACCAACAACAAGCATTCTTCCTTCTCGATACTGGAGCTCAAACCAATGTGATTACCTCAACGATACCTCACCAAAAGACCACCAAAACGATCAAGGTACAAGGACTTAACGCTATTGCCGTCACAATGAAGGTCAAATTTTGGGTCCAAGGCCACCGATACCCCCTAGAGGCTGTCCTAGGGGGCATCAACATTTTAGGGATCCTGGGGATAAAAGTGCTTGACCTTAAAGAACAAGTGCTACAGGCATTACCCGTTATTATCCCAGAACAGGATTGGCATCGACCAATGCTTCGTAACACCTCTACCTGGTGGTATCGACCGATCCCAACTAAGGGTCCTCTAAAACAGTCCCTTACTGACCTCCTGCGGCGACTCGAGCGATGAGGCTGTATTAAGACCGTAACAGCCAGCACCTACCTGTCATCAGGATGGGGGGTAGCGAAACCTGGAAAGCCTAATGAAGCCTGGTTGGTTGTGGACTACAGAGAAGTCAACAAAAGGTGTCAGGTACTTCAACAACCTAATCCATCTACTCTGCCACAATGTATGTTTGAGATGGCACAGTTCCAACAAATTAAGTGGGTTGGAGTCACATTGGATCTTAAAAATATGTTCTTTTCCATCCCGATAACCGACCCGGAAGGAATATTAAATATGTGGATTGACGGCATCATGTACAGGTGGACAGTTTGTCCACAAGGATATTGTAACGCTCCATCACTAGCCACTGGTGCCATGAATAATACCCTAAAGAACTTTCAAGCTTCATACTCTCTTCCCCCAGAGCAGAAATTAAAGATTTGGAGTTATGTCGATGACATCACCATCATGGGTCGTGATAGTTCCGTAGTTACTAGTATAGTTAACCAACTAGTCGCTCACCTCCAGAGTGAAGGATGGACGATTAACAAGTTAAAGTCATGCCTACATCCTGTAGATGACATTACGTTCCTTGGTACTCGGTACATCGGTTCCATCCTCCACGGAATTTCGCATGAGGGTCCTGACATCGATCCATTAAAAACATTCTTCCCTACTACTAAGAGGCACTTTCAACAGCTGTTGGGTTATTTGAATTGGTATCGGCATTATGCTGGACCTACTGATTTGGCACTCCTCACCAAATTGCAGTGACAGATCCGTAACAAATCCCGAAGGACCACGCCCTGGACAAAAGGAGATCAGCAAAACCTGCTTCGTCTGCTAGCCACGGTTAAAGATACACAACTCCATGCCATCGATCTGGGTGAGTCACTAACCGTAACCCTCGGGTTCACCACCAACCATGTGTGGGCTGTCGCACATAACCCTCACGATGAGATAGTATATACAGCCCATAAGACTCTTCAGGCAGCACAACATCGATATGGAGCTGTAGGAAAAATCCTCCTAGCCGAACAACTGGTGAAGCCATTAGCAAGGGGGCATGGGACGTTACGTGCTCCTGGTGCCACATTATTACCCTTGCTGGATGCGGGAAGAGTTGACCCACATTTTCAGGGGGAATCCAAGACCTGGAATACGCTGGTGCTTACTCACCATTACACCTGGCATTGTTGGAGGTTGGAGGACACGGTACCTGATCCAAGCCCGGAAGAGGAAGAGAAAGTCCCTACATTGTATGGGACTTCTGCCCCGGCCTGGATGGCCTCAGATGGAACCTCCCAACATGGCGGAGACTATGGATATTATTGCAAGGCCTGCAACGATAGGGAAATATTTCAAGCCGACCCAGACGATAATTCAGCTCAAAAATGTGGATTATTAGGATTCCTTAAGGTACTAGAACATTGTCTGACACATCATAACGATACACTCCCCGTTCCAATCATCGCAATTGATTCGCAATATATTTATAAAATTCTTACGGGCACAGCTTTTCCCTCTGAGAATTTGAATGATTGGCAAGATATCTGGGAAACGTTAACTAAATTTGTGTGCCTCCTGTTGATTAGGCACACTAAGTCCCATCGTCCAGATACCGATCCAGTGCATGAGGTAATTGATAAGTTCCTAGAAGATCCACTCCAAACCGACATAGTCTTGCCTATCACATCTACCTCCGGTCCCGAAGTAAATCCGTTCCTTGCGTGGCTTCATGAACATTGGGGTCACCCGGGACCACGAGCTTGCCATCAACGTTGGTGCCGAACCCTTACAGAACCGGCTTCATACGGAGCTCGGCGCGATTGGGAAAAGGTAGCTCATGCCTGTGAGATATGTGCTAAAGAAAAGTGCCACAGAACCAAGCACCAACTCGGAGCTTTCGATCCTTCACAGTTTCAGGCAGGAAAAGTTTGGCAGGTGGATTTGCTAGGACTCCTCCCAGGGTCTAAGCCACCAAATAAAGGACTAGTTGTTGTCGATTTGGGAACAAGACAGTTACAGGTTGTCCCCCTACGGAAAAGTAATGCTACCGCTGTCATTTCTGCTTTGACTGCTGTATTTGCTACCTGGCAACCCCCTCATGAGATTCAGTCTGATGGAGGACCCCCATTGAATTCAAACGCTCTGGACAAATTTGCTCATCTTCATAATATAGCCTGGCATCTTCATTTGCCGTACCACCCGCAGTCCAACCGTGTTGTGGAAAGACACATAGGTCTGTACAAAGAACAACTTTGCCTTAGAGGAGGAGGGACGTTTAAAAATGGTCTAAATTTAATCATGATGTTCTCATTTCACTAAACACTGCTAAACCATTGTGGGATGAAGCTAATGTCCAGAAACCTCCACCTTGGGAGCCCAAGTTCCAACCAGACGAGTTAGTGTGGATTTCAATACCGCACCCCCATCAATCTCATCCACAAGTTCACAAAGGAACCGTTCAGCGGTCAGGACAGTATCCTAATACCTATTCTGTCCAACTGGAAGAGAAGCCCTATCGTCCTCCTATTATCGTTCATCACAACTGGATGACACACCGTTCCAACGTTCCCCCAGTATCCTTACAGTAAATCCAATTATGAGTCTTTTGTTTTGTGTTGTTGTCTTCTTTCTTCATAGGTCTAACCCCAGAAAAGTAATAATTCACAACCACCCAATTGTGAGATTCGTCAAGCACCATACTGCAGTTCGTTTGAGTCAATAAAGTGATAGTTGTGAAGGAGACATTGAGACGGCGAACGTCCATTTGCTCAGGACTTGCTATAACACTATTTTCTCATTTTTATTAGGTATTTTATTGACATTGTCTGTTAATAGGAGAGGACGGACTGACTACCAGACAAGGAGAGTCCCAAGCAGACGATGATCAACAGTTGTTGTTATATGTTCAAAGTTATTGTATTTTGTAATTTGTTGAAAAGACCGGTCTATCAAGTTGTTTGTTTATGTATATATATATATATATATATTACTGGTTGTTGAAGCTTTGCCAGGTCAGTGAGTCCCGAAACAAAGATGCTGTATGATGTGCTCATGTGTCTAAACTTCCAGTTGTGCCATCGGCAAGGGGGCATGTCACAACCCAGTGATTTTGGTGCCTCGGCACGGTGGAATTTTCCCGCCACATGAGAGCCTCTTGCAAAGTAGAGGTTTTCTGTTGCAGCAGAAAACCCCTGGTGCAAGAGAGTTCCCGCCATTCGAATGCAAATTTGTGTCCCGCTATTGGCTAGTTCTAAATTATGCACACGTGGCAGCTAGTAATTGGCTTGCTAGCTGTTTAAAAATGAGTGCAACTTCCGCCCAAGTCAGAGAACTTTGAGCACGCTGCAGAGTGCCTCTGAAGAGATCTGACTCGTGGCTGAGCTGATCAATAGACTGATCACCTATCGACTCTTCTCCCTGTCGCCTAGCGCAATCCCAGATGTATCCTTTTCCCTGCCAGCCTGATTTGTAGACGGAAGTGTTGGCCTGAGCCCTGCCAGTTGGAACAACTAACGTAGTTGTTCAGCCGACCGGACCGTTTTCGTCGCAACCACAAGCGACGTAAATAAAGTTTTACAACCATAAAGCTTTCTTGGCCTCTCTATTCACCAGCCCTCCCAATGAACGAGTAATTATTAAATCACCTCGAGTCGGCTTTGGCCATCCGAGACAACAATAACATTCTATATTCCAGAAAACTGCATGCATTTATTTCAAAACAAATTTACTGTGACCAAATTAAAAAAATTATCAAGAAATTTGATGGCAAGATTCTCCCCCCCCCCCCCCCCCTTGAAAGCAATAGTTTGAATATTTTGTACTTTCCCAGTATGGGTCTTTGGGTAAACATATCTGTGCACAGTTCTACTATAATAAGTATTAATTAATAAAGTAACACCATTTAACTAAGTAGGACATCTTTTCTCAACACATCAATTAACATGTGATGAATTACTATTTTTCATAATAAATAAATAAGCTTGTTACTCAGATAAAATTAATGAATGTCTCAGTTGATATTTGGTTATTTGCATACCTTATAGCATTGTTTAATTTTAAGAATGATTTAATATTGTTTCTTCTTTTACACCAGTGCCCAGCAACCTTTCAGAGTCATAAACTAGAACAATCCAGCTTGGGTCCAACTGGCTGGTATTCCAACCTGGCTCCTGTTGCCTCAGCTGTGGCAAAAGTGCAGTTATCAGCCACCTGACTCTGGTACAACTCCTCACTGCTTGGCTCTGGCATGGGCACAAGCAAAATCCCTGCTGCCAGAACAGTGTCAAAGTCCCCTGCCTTTGCAGCCTGGATCCACTGGCTCTATCAGCTGGATCCAGTCCACAGGCCTTACATTACTGACACCTGTTCTGTACAACCAGTTTTTCATCTTTACATGCCTCAGTGGCACTTTGCATCTTTTAACAGCAATTTTTGGTACTTACACATGGTCTGGATTCTATTTGTACTTAGGTATCTCTACTTGCCATGCAGTTCCCCTCTGAGCATGATCAAAAGGCCTCACTCTGGTTGTGCAAGCTCCAGGGCAGAACTGAATTACCCAGGTCCATACGTGATTCAGGGTAAGTTCTGAAGCTTTAGTTGCAGAAAACACACAATTAATGAATGTTTGATGGTGGAGAAGTAGAAGAGGTAGAAACGGTTCTGGTACTACTGTATTTACTCAAAATAAAAGATGAGGTTATCCCCCTGCCATTCAATGTGGGCAATGAGGAGGGGAGCAAGGGGTGAGGGGTCAGGCTGCTCAGCTCCCCTACCATCTGCCTCTCCTGTTGCTTTCCCCACTGCAGCAGAGGGAAGGATGGATTTAAAATAACCCTCCAATAATTAGATTCTATACATGGAAAATCATAACAATTTTATAACTTTTCCATGTATAAAATCTCAGGGAGGTTGGGGGGGGGGGGAAGAATCAGCAGTTGGAAGGAGGGGCTTGTCCTTCTGTTTGGCTTTATTTCTGGAAGATACATCTTTACCTATTCTGTTCCAATAGACTATAAAACATGCATAAGTTGCATAAAATTACAATTATATAGCTACGTAGGTGTCATTTAGGCAAGTGAAGGTGAGCAAAATCTCAGGTTGCATCAAAGGTGGTGAGTGATGGTAAGTAAATGAAGCATTGTTTAAACTCTCACTTCTTTGTCTATTTCTCCTACACTTTTTACTCTTTTACTTTCACTTTTTTTTAGGTGCAGACAGAAGTGCAGCTCCCCACTGTAACTGAGAACATTTTGCAGGAGCTAGCTGAGTTACAACGATCCCCCCGACCAAACAGAAGTTGGTTCCAGTGGGGAGGGGAATCTAGCTGACTGTAAGCCTGCAGCCCATTTCCCCTAGCCATGGCCCCTCCTCCCTGCAATGCTGCAAAGTTATCAGAATGGGAGGGGGAAAGGAAGCAGAGGAAATTTGTATTAGGGGTTCCTCAGCTGGTGCTGGAGGGTGAGGTGGGTGAATTGGAGCCCGTTCCACCTCGGGGGAGCTCCAATACACCCACCCCATGTTCCAGCAAGAGCTGAAAAACCCCCAGACCTACTTCCTCTCTTCTCTTTCCCCTGTCTCATTCTGAAAACAGCTTGAGGCTGATAAGCAGTACAGACAGAAGTTACACAATTTTGACTCTCTGTTTTGAAATGTCTTCATCTGACCCCTTGTTCAATGAGAGGTCAGATTTTTCATACAAACGGCCATTTTTTAAGCTATCTGCAGCCATACAATTGTTTTTGGTCACCACTATAGACTACTTTCTCTGGCCAGGTTGGGTTAAAATTGTTACTTCTATCTGTACCCTAGGATACAACAAATTAAAATATTACTTATTCAGGTCTTCAATCATTTATGAATATGCTTATCTTTGAGTACAAGCCATTTTGGTGAAGTCACCAACCCTACTCATATGGTTCAAATTATGAAAGTGCGTAAAAAGTGTTGGCAGGATTATTTTTTGATGCACCTTTCTGTTCTTGAAGCCTGCATTGGTAGTCAACAAAATTGATCATATAGAAACAAATTAGTATTAACTGTCCTTGAAAAACAACAATAGAAAAGATTAAACCTGATACTCCATTTACATTATATGATACTCAATGTAATATGTATAAAAGGGCATCAAACATTTTCCAACATATAAGCCTATTACAAGGGATCAATAAAAGTAATCAAATCATCTATACTGAATAGTTTTATGTAACACATTCAGAGTATGATCATTTAAAATATCTGTTTAAAAAATACAATAGTATCTTGTGAAGTCCTACTTTCTTATTCACTTAAAATCAGTTTTGGAGCAGTTAGAAATTTACATTAAGAAAAAAACAAGGCAAGAAAATAATTTTTGTAGCACTAATGGATGGCTGAAGGGCAGGCATCCATTTCCTGCTCCTACATCTCGGTGCAGCACTTGACACTTTCAACCATAGGATACCTGAAACCCTGCCTGAAAAAGGTGTTCAGGGTCAAGATGTATGCTTTAAAAATGACTGAGTCCTTCTGGTAAGGATATACCCCAAATGATGGTAGAAAGCAGGGTAGACTTCCTGAGTATTTTAGAATGTCATTTAATAACATTGAGTTTTTTAGACTACACATATCCTTAGCAACATGGCTACCATGAATAAACTAGAGCTACCACAGATGTGTGCTCCTAGTGTATCAAGTTACGTTCAACTCTGGAATGAGGACTCTGGCTGATAGCTCTACTTCTCAGGCACAATGGAGTTGTTCACCACCACTGCAAGAGTAAAACTAGCCTGTGCAAGAAACAATGCTTTACAGCAGTGGTTCCCTATCTGTGGTACACAGACCACTAGTGGTATGCAGACAACCTGTTAGTAGTATACAGTGGTATGAAAAATTTGCTGGAAGTACTTAAGGGTATATCATTTAAAATTGTTTTCAGTTGGTGGTGGTACTTAAGGTTGCACTGTTTTAAATTGGTGGTGCGCAATCTGTCAGAGTTTGGGAACCACTACTTTATAGGAACCACTGTCAGGTGGCTGAACAAACTCCCACAGAAAATATGAACCCTCATAAATGTCAACACTTTCTGTTCCAAGTGTGGCATACATTGGTTTGCCCGTGTCTTCATTAATATAGTGACCTGTACATGTAATAAAGAAATGAGCTCTACTAAAACAAAATACAACATTGCACACATATTTTTCCCTTAGGGAGGGGATAAGTAAAACAGTGAAGCATATGCCAGGATGATGGTCTCTTTGGCTCATGAACTGCTGGAAGTTACAGATACTAAGATGATGAGAACAGTGAAAGAATCTCAATAGCACAAATTAAATAATAATTAAAATAAAACCATATTCCATATTTCAGTCCCGTTTTAAATGTACTTAATGTTGACTGTATCACTCACCTGTTTTTTTTCTGCTGGGGTACAAAAATCAATATGCAAAGCTCTAAGCCTAAATGATCACTACTACATAGTCTGGATAATTTAATGTATACTACTAGAAAAAGTGTGATACAATACACAACTATTTCTTGTAAGAAATAAGAGAATGTACTGATTTACTCCAATTTAACTGTGGGGTACAAAAATAGCCTTGGGGTTTTTTTTTAATAGCAGGAGAGAGAGGAGTGCTCCTGCAAAAGTTTAAAATTGCTGGACAAAACAGAAATAGAGAAAAATGAAGATTTCTCCTCTCCACTACAGGAAGGAGAAGGACAGTCTTATATGTATCTCAACATCACAATTTTACTTTTTAGTTATTAAAACTACTGGATTTTTGCTCTTTAGTTATTGAAACTAGTGAGGTTTAGGCAGACATCTGGCTGGGATAGTTTCTTTTGGGATGATCCTGCTTTTAGCTAGACTAGATGACCTCATGAGATCCTTCCCAGCCCTACTTTCCTATGATCCTAAAATATAAGGTTTTCCCTGCTGGAGGTCCTCTAGTCCCCAGCATTAGCTACCACACAGGTATCTTAGATTGTGAATGATTACGTCCCTAAATGAGTCCAGCATTTGAATAAAAGGAAGGAAAATGGACTGACCAACAGGTAGGGTTACAAAAGTTATGAGAAAGAACTCTGCAGACAGTGAAAAAGGTTCAAAGGAAAGAAGCTTTGTTATCTTGTCACTTGCTTTGTCTAGATGAATTGTAGTTAATTCTGGTTTAAGTGAAAGATGAATCAGCTCTACTGAGACTAAAATAATTTCCATGAAAGGTACTAATTTTTATAGCTGGGAGTGTAGAAGTAGAGATAGAGACTCTTAATATTTGACCCGGATAATAGTAGCTACGTAGGGAAAGAGGAGGGAAGGGAGCTGGCTGTCTTTGTCAGGGAGGGTAAGGAGAGAGGATGACAGCTTATCTCTGGGCTGTGGAAAGGATCAGTGGCATAATGCAGAACAGAGAAAAGGAATGCACTGGGCCAAACTGCTTGCTGCTTATCTCCCATGCCACAGGCTGAATCCAGTCACTTTGGGTGTGAACAATCATTCACAGGACTCAGCTCAGGTTTAGGCAGCTTAAATTAAGCTGCCTAAACCTGAGTCATGATTGCTGGATGCAAGTTTTTGCCACTTGCCAGGAAGAGGCAAGTAAATCAATGGAGGCATGGGGCAGGCTGATGGGTCTGTTGGGGAGGTAGCCCAGTCTGGGGAAGCGGTCAAGTGGGGTAAAAATAGTCTGTTTAGGGTCTGGAGTGGGAGACTAAAAATAATACAGCTGTGGGGCTATGATGGGGATGTATGCAAGCATTCATTAGGACAGGGAAACCCATTTTAGGTCAGGTCAACAACTCATCCTGTTCTAAAGTTAGCTCTTATCTGTCAAGACCTAACTTTAGATCAGGCATGTGTTACACAAATTGCCAATTGCTCAAATCACGAGTGAGACTTTATAAAGGGGGATAAGACAAGGTGCTGTGTTTATTGATTACATGAGTTAGACATAGAGGTTCAGGCACACCGTTCATACAAACACACACAAATCATCATACACATAATTACACACAGGCAGACACATACACAAAACAATTGTTTCATCCATACATACACCAGATATAGTTACCAGCAATAGTTGCTTAATATCAGCCCAGGGTGGCCAACCCGGGCTTATTGAGTAGATGACGATGATTTGAAGATAGCAGATTTAAAGATAACAGCTGGAGCGAGGTGAACAGATGCATCTGTGCTCCTATGAAACAGCAGTAGAGAAAGAGACTCATCCAACTTGGCATTTTCCAAGTGTTCTTTTATAGGGATTGGCATCCTTTGTTTCAGTGCTTTGGGGTTTTTCCATACTCAGCTTCTGTTTTTGCAGTTGTTCTTCTTTTGTCTTCAGCTTATCTTAGCCTTGAAGTGTTTTTGTTGCCCGTCTGGCAGAATTTCTTCTTCTGTTATCTCCTTTGTGCCTTCAAGCTTCAAAGGGATTCTTCAGCCATTTGTTAGTTAGTTAGTGGTTGGTAACTTACATTTGGCACCTTGTGGCTTACATAAACAGTTGAATCTTCTTCTCCCATTTCTATGCCATTCTCTCACCATTCACCCTTTTACACACAGTCATACATAAAAGCTATGCAGAGTTCATTAACTTATGTCAAGCAGAAGGATACAAAATGGAGTTTTCAAGTTGCTTACAGGACAAAACTAACATGGTTACATTTCACTATTATTATACTCTATGTTAACATCAGCTACATTAGTTCAGTTCATGCTACACATGCCATTTTTAGGAAAACTTAATCCCTATTAATGCCCCCATACCTGGATATTTAGTTTGCTCTAAACTCAATTAGGGCAATCAAAATGTAATGTTTCTACATCCTTTGGGAACCAGATCTAGCCTGTGGGACATAGGTTGAGCATCAATAGTTTAGAGTTAATATTGAGATTATGAGAGATTATACTGTAGGCCATGGCAATAACTCTGCAATTCTGGCTTACACTAGTATTTCCACTGGACAAGCATTAGAAAGAAAACAGGACAAGAGGGAATATTTGAAACTTTGAAAGAAAGAAAAGTAGCAGATGTAAGGTAAAGAAGAGAAAGGAGGACTGGAAAAAATAATTCTTAACATAATTGTGGTTCGACTGTAATTTATATAGGTTACAAAGAAAAAAAAATATTCAGAGAAATCTGAATATAAGGATTCACCGCACCTAAATCAAAGTGGATTATGGCAGGAATTTCATGATTCCTGGTAAATACACAGAATTATTTGTATAATTCTGTGACTCCTTGGAACTAGATCTAGAAATTATGAATGGCTTTTTTATTTTATTTTAACACCAATCTGTATTATAAAGTAGATAAATATCTAGAAGTCTGTAATACGTTTACTCTGTGCATTGATATAAATTACTTTGTAGTTGTTGTCAGGATTGAAAAGTATTGTTCGCAGAGTAAGTAAAAGGGAATGTTGAACATAACATACCTTCCACAGAAAAACCCAAGGAGGAAATATGATTTTAATAGATTTAACCATTTCATCATAGTATTACCTAACTGTTGTATACAAGGAAAAGACGTTCCATACCCTATCTGACAAGAAAGGCAGGGATTCAGTTCCCATAACCCACAGCTCTGAGATCTGCTGGAAACTGTGTCCCCATTCCTATTACTTCCCACTGTAGCTTTCCTCCATCCCACTCATAGAGGTCTGTAGGAGTTACACTAGCAGAGCTTACTACTCTTGCCAATTGCTACCTAACAACCTTAAATAGAGGTATTTAACACTATCAAAAGTGTTCTACAGAGAAGGTAATATAGCTCCAGGGAATCTCTTTGGGCTAATTATGTGGAAGATCCAGCATTTCTAGAAACCAGATGTATCAGAATATTTGGCCCCATAAGAGGGAGTGTGTAATGGATATTTACCATCCAGATTACCCATTCCCATAAATCATATATAACTTGGTGATATATCTACAACCGTTTAGTTAACTTGACAACACAGGATGCTTATTTCATGATTTATAATGAATAGAAGGGGAGAATCCCTAAAGGGGAATATTTACTAAGAATGTAAAATCTGAGCATGGGAAGGAAATTGTTTGACATTCTCCAAAACACAGGTTTCTTGGTGTAGTAGAACATTGTTAAAGTGTAGTGGGGTATTGGTAAAGTAAGGGTTTATCTAAAACATGAGGAATAAAATTATAAATAGTGGAACATTTTATGATTTTTTTGTTACTATAAAAAGCAACAGAACAGGTACAGTAGAGTGCACCAACTTTCTTAAGAAGCTATTAAAGCAGATTAATTATTCAAAAATGCTATGCAATTATGTATGGGGTATGTAAATATTTAAATAAAATTAGGCTTTAGCATTTTTTTTTCGAAGTAAATATAGGGCCTCTGAAAAGTGCCAGATTGAAACAATGAAATACTGAAAGCTTGAATCCATTTAACAAAAAATAGAAAAGAGGAAGTTAATTATTTTCATTCAATGCCCCAGTGGTGTGTCTGAATACCTAGGGAGAGCACATATGAGACTGTAATGTAGGGCCTAATTCAGGAACTTGCAGCACATGCTTAAAGTCACAGTCCATAAAAGCACTTAAGCCATGTCTACATGGTAAACTTACCCCTCAGGATAGTAGAACCCTCAAACACTACGCTGCTCTGAAGGTAAGGCTAATTAATATTGCTGGGTAACAATGACAAATTGTATACCTCCATGCTAATTAGCCCCTTTTACATCACAGCTAAACTGCCTCCAGTTTAAAAGCCAACCTGCTCAGGAGGGCACAGTAAGTTTATTATTATATAGATATAGTCTTGGGTACCTAAAGTGGGACTTAAGCAGAATTTCCATTCAGAATGTGCAATCCAGAAAATTCCTTCCTGAAAGAACCACCACTCTTATAAGTAACTCCATTTTCACCAGCAAAGTTCCCCAGGCACCCAGAATTCTGCTACTAAACATTTCCAGATCTGCCACTGGGTTCCAGAGCTCAGCATCTCAAGATCCAACTCCCACCTAAACCTGTTTTAGATTTACAAGTCAGGCTTTGGTTTACCTAAGTGTCCTGGGAGACCTGATCCAAGTGCATCCAACACACACTAAGGCGTTCAAAAAGCCTGAGCCTGAATTGATTCAATCTTTGCAGATTAGTTTAACCTGTCTAGGCTGATCCAGTTTGTAACTGGACAGACCTTCTCTCTGAACTGGGGAAATTCAGGCATATGCCTGCAGTGGCTCAGACTAGGAGCCAGGGGGTGCTAGGGCAGCCCTCTGTTCCTTTGCGTACTGCTGAGCTTGGGGGGAGGGGTGTGGCTAGGCCCCAGCAGGATGCTTTGATTAGGGAGGTCTGTCTGTACCATCCCAGGCTTTTCCTCACTAGCTGCTCAAGGGGTAGGAGTGTTGCCAGACCCCAGTCTCCTGCTACCACTCTGAGGCAAGGAGGGGTGTGCAGTGCATGCATCTGTTGATGATATGGAGCTTTTCAATCTCCCTCCTTGGTTCTTTATACTGTCTGCAGCAAACTGACAAGCAAGCAAGCCAGCGGGGGCCTGATAACTTATCACCCCATCAGCAAAACAATAACTTCTCTGCATTAGTCCAAACTCCTCTTAAACAGATTATCAGCTGACCTGTTGACTGGGTCCAAAAAGCCATAAATGGTCACTGTTCTGTCTGCCTGTCCCAGTGAAATTGGAGACTTGCACACACACAGATACCTCTCAGCATTAGCTAGCATACCACATACCTAGGGTCCTGGGTTGGGGTCTGTGGTGAAGGAGAGCTGGGTGGGGATTCCTGTTTGAGCAGCAAGCAGCAAGGGGGGCGGGAGGGGATAGGTCAGGAGGAAACCAGGCAGATCCTTCTGTGCCTGCAAATCTCTGTCGGAGCTCCAGCGAGAGAGCAGAGGGGAGGGTCCAGCTCTGCTGTTGAGCAGAGAGCCTTACCCAGCCCAGAGAGCATGCTGGGATGCTGGGGGAGTCTGGTTTATCTTAAATCAGCAAGGGGTCTGGGACAGACATTGCATAAATCAGTTTGACCCAAATCAATTAAGTCTGATACTACATTCAACTAGGTTTATCTCAAACTGGTTTCAGTCATTTTCAAACTGGTTTATGTGCACTGAACATCTGTTCTGTTACAGGTTTAAACCAGTTTCTCATCACTTAAACCAATTTATATGTAATGTCTGTCCCTAGCCTAATAGTACTTAATTGCAGAACAAGACACAAGAGCTATGGAAAGAAAAGAACTATGATAGTCCTGTAGCATTTGACTGATTCCCTGAAGGAAAACAAAATATGAAAGAGTGGAAGGACTTAATCACAGTCCTGGGGGAGGGAGGATAGGAGGAGGAGACTGAGCATAGTAGAACTTATATTTTCCTAATTAGAACACTGAACAACTGCACAGTTTTTTTCCTTAAAACGCTGGGGGAAAATTACACATTTGTCTCTTATGTCTTTGTATTACCCACTGGTGTTTTGTATCTTATGAGTTAACACACCTTAAGTACCATACTATACTGTATATTGCAGTTACTATGGTAATTGCTAATTGGATATTGATTAACAGAGTAAGTAGTCTTATAAAAACCTATGCAATTAACTGCATAACCCTAAGGGTATCTGGGACTGCATTAACACATGAACCTTTGCTTTAGAAATTTCCCTATCATTCTTGCTTTAGATTTGTTCTCATGTCAAATATACTCAGCTGATGGATTCTGACCCATTTTGAACAGCTCTGTGCCAATGAAAAGCCAGGACCAGTAGCTACCATGCAGGCATGATTCCAGTTGAAGTACTGCAGCATTGAATTTATAATTTATAATTGACATGTCAGGATGAGAAGAGATATGCTTTGTGGATTAGTCCAGCACTCCTAAGTCAGGATCCTAGAAAATAACATGAAATGGGTCAGGGAACTATTTCAGCTCATATTTTCCTTTGGATCAAGTGATTGGGAAGAGTGGTTTGCCATTAGCCGGCATCTGGATCCAGAGCCCCCAAAGTTAATGGGAGTCTTTACATTTATCCCTAACGATTCTGGATCTGATCCTCAGGGTGGCGCAGAAGGGCATACATTTCTTAGTCCTCATATATCTCCAAATTCAGGGAACTTGCATCTCAGGATAGCTATTAAGAAGAAGGGTATTTCAAAAGAGCTAAATGACATGGCAGATGCCAAAGTACTGAAAGGGTTACATGTATGTCTTGCTACACTCTTCATGAAGTCTGCAAAAATTCTTTTTTTAAAAAGTCATTGGGAGTTAAATTCTAAATTGCTAACCCGGGGACTTTAACTTGCTGAAACACCATGCACTGACATTAATAATTCACTGAAAACACAAGATAATGTAAATAAATAATTAATGTTTTTTTCTACCTCTATATTCTAAGCTTCCAGAAGAATATATAATACATGCATAGATACATTCATGCTGTGCTACCTGAAAAAAAAATCTCCTGTTATAAATTTGTATGGGACAAGTTATCTGACAGAGCCAATGGGCTAAGGCTAGAGAATAGCTAGATCTGAATGTCTCCGTAATTTGGGAGAGTTCAAATTCAGGATTTTAGTTTAGTTTATTCATTTGGATTCATAGCTAAACTTCCACAGTATTTTAGGCTTTTCAGAAAATCAATATTTTTAACTTGAAGGTCTTCTGCTGGATTGTCACTGATACATCTGATTGCTATGCGAGATTTCTTAGGCCACTCATCTTAAAACAAGAGCCTCTAAAATAACAAAAATTATTTAAAAAGGAGTTAACTTCAATTGAAATAGAACTATTTTGAGAATTAAAATTATTCATCTTGTATTTTTTTAAATTGTCCTACAGTGTTACTCATTTTGCTCTTTGATGAAGGAAGTGATTATTTAGTGATCAGTATGCAATCATACCACATTTCAGGAACTCAGAATAACTTCATCATTTACACTGTATTATTTTATACATAAGGATAAGTATTTGGATGTTTTATTAACTACAGCATATGCTATAATTTCTAGAGCTTCTTGTTTTTAAAAAGCAAAGATGTTATATATAGAGAAACATATGCACATTATCACCTTTTAAATTTCACAGGAAATTTTAAACACTATTTGATCCAATGCCATTTCCATTATGCCTTTTGCATATTATAAAATAGAAAATAATTTCAACAAATTAGCTTTAACCTATAAAACAGATTGTTTTCTTGCCAGGAAAAAAGGGCTACATTTAGCATTGCTTCTCAGTTTTCTGAAAGTCACTGACAAGCCAGCTAAGAAAGAATTCACTTTCTTAAGGACTTTAACTGAGCTGCTCTTTTTGAAATAATCCATGCAGCACAAAGCCTTGTTAGTAACAACTCACAGGTTATTAGCATCTTTCCCAGAAGGCTAGGAAAGGTATGGATACTTTCTATTGAACCTTTATATGTACTGAACGGATCTTATAAAGTTACATTACATCCTTATATTATAGAAACTTCTTAGTACTTTCCAACACAAGATCGCATTTGCCATATCCACTGGGATCAACCCAATGGTTTTCAACTTCATGTGAGCTTTGTTGCACCCATACACAACATAATATAAAAACACAGCTGCTGAAAATAGTTTTGCTTTAAACTATTATAAATTCTTACTTGTTCTAATAAAGATCATATGTCTAACATGACACTTATATCATGCAGGCTTACTTATATTTTAATAATGTCCAGATGACAATTTGTATTAAAAACCCTACAGAAACCAAGAAGAGTGTGGGAAATATTAGCAGAGTAGAAAGTGAGAACATTTTTTAAAGTTACTTTCAAACTACTTTCCTTGCTTCATAAAATGCCACTGGCAAAAATAATACTGCTTTCATAATGTAACTGTGGTGACATATTTGTAAAGCAGCATGTAAGCACTCATAAAAGGGTAATGACTTCCTTAAGTGATAATAAAATAAGCTTTCATGTAGAGATATTCTGAGGTGCTACTGTTCATGTGCAACAGTAGTAACATTACCTATTTATTTTTTATCTGCTAAAAAACCTCCATGAAGTTACAGTGCATGGTTAGTGTTTATGTAAGTGTGGTTTGGGACATTATATATGTGATGAAAACTACCTTTTTCAACTGGTGTTTACCCCAAAAGTTCATTTATTTCTGATCCATAAATCACTGCAGACACCAAGGTCATCATCCATCTATAATACACATTGGTAAATTCAGAAAACTTGTGAAGCACCGTTTTAAAGCTTAAGTGACAGAATATTCTCAGCTACGGTATTAGGATGAAGTAAAATAAAGTAACACATGAGCATGTGACGAGAAAACAATTAGAAAAAAAAACCATAAGGGGAAAAATTGCCAGGACAATTACAAACAAAACCTTTCCTATTTCACACCATTGTAGAACAGCCACATTGAAAATTTGACAATCTATTTTGCTTATTATCATGTATCCTCTCTTTTTCTCTTTTTATACAGTCCTCTTCATTTAGTTTGGAAAGCAATACTAACCCGGTCTGTTTAGTCAACTGTACATTTCGGATCCAACTGCGACACCAGCTCTACTGCTGCACAGGGGGCGCATCTACACGTGCCCAACTGTGCAGCTGTTACTGTTTAGTCATTTAGTACTTGCTTTATCAAGTATTAAATGACTTCATGGTAACCACTGTTACTGTACAGTCCTGGCAGAGCACTGTGCAGTAGCAATGAGTTGCTCATTGCTACTGTGCAGCAGCATCGGCATCAAGGTTCACGCCTCCAGATGCTACGTCGTTATAGCAATGATCTACGTCGCTATAGCTCGTTGCTATGGTGATGCAGCATCTTCTGTAAATGTGCTCAGGGAGTAAGGAAACCATTATACTCCTTTTCTCCCATTACCAGTAAAATTGGAGAGATTAGCATCTGTGGGGCCCCTGGATCATGCTCAAATAAAGGTGCGATGGATCTCCTGTGGGATCCCAACAACCACTTTTCTTGCTATGCTGCACATGCATGGCAGGAGGTACAGTTGTGGGAATAGGGATCAGATCCAAATTGCATCATATTGCTGGTGATCCTGGGCTTCCCCTACACCAGCAAGTAGCAACACAGTCTCCTGATTGGTGCTCCCAGCCTCAGGAGTACATCAGAGTCAAGGGCTCCCATGTGTCCCCAAGGCTGGGAGCCCCAATCAGCTATTACACATTGGTATAGTAACTTTGTAACTTATTCCTCATTTTTTCATGCTATTCATTGCATTAATGTTTGTCTAGGTTACTAAAAATGTGATTAATTGATCATATCTTAAGTGTAATGTCTGCCAGGGGCTTAGGACTCCTGAATCACCTTTCTTGCAGAAATATGTTTAGAGTGAGTAGACCCAAAGTGGTTATTGCATCTGGGCAAGCCTTCTCAGAGTCCAAATCTTGTTCCTGAGCTACAACAGGGGTAGTGTCAGTATACATTGTGACTTACCAGTACAAATCAAAGCAACATGCAATAACCTCTAGTTAAAGTCAAGTTCACTCAGTCTCCTTGGAATACTAAGGAGAACCTGTCCCATTTAAATAATCTTCAATGTACCACAAACTTTACCATTTTAAAGCAAATTGAAGACTTGGAGCATTGTCTCCATTTAGAGAATCCTAGAGCTGGCATTATCAGCTAGTTGTAAGACAAGCGGCCTTAAAAAAGCTCAGAATTACAGTGCTAACCTAACCTCCATAAAGAGTCTAATTCCTTTGAAAGTCTTATCATCCCTAAAACTGATCACAGAAAATGAATATATATGAAATGTGTAAACAACCCAGGGTGTACACATACAAACTCACGCAAACTTATTTATGGAGTGGTTATGAATCTCTATCAATAGGTCAGAACATTTTGCAAATAAATGAAACAGAACTAAATTCACAAATATTAACAAAACAATCAGGTTTCTTTACCTAACAGTAACAACAACATTGTTATGAATCTAAAGAAAGATTAACAGGAATAGGTTATGTGCTACCCATTGAGAAAGCTGAGCAACAGCAGGGGGATCAGAGCTTTCATCTCCATTAACAAGTTTTTTTTAACAATGAAGATCAAAATTCCTAGTACAAAGCCCGAAGTTGAGACAGCCTGACTGTGGAATGAACTTCCAGAAGAAATGTGATAAAGCCACACTCTGACCATATTTAGGAAATGCTGCAATATCTCCTTGTTTTCTGATAAAATCAATGGCATTTGCAAAAATCAACTACCCATGTAGTGTCCCTTACTGAGAAAACCTAAAGACTTTGCAGAGCTTTTTATGACTGAAATAGGACAGTCAGTGCGTATGATGATGTGTTATAGTACAAATGCTTTGATTGTAAATGTATTACAAAAAATGCTCTACAAAAATGTGTGTGTACACACACACACACACACACACACACAAAATCAGAAATGCTAATCCACTTAAATTAACTTTTCACAGAAACATCTCAGTTTCAAAAAAAACTTTCAACAAAGCAAGTTTTTAGGCCCAAGATAGATTTTTTTTACTATTATTATCAAAATCAGATTCACAGATAAGAGCAAGCTACTTAGAATTTAGGGTTTAAGTCGCTACTATGTTGTTAAAACTATGTAACCAGTCAATGTTCTCTCTCCAGTTTTTGACAGAAATTCCATCTTGGACACAAGAAACATTTATCAAAACTGGTACTTAC
Organism: Alligator mississippiensis; assembly: GCF_030867095.1. Taxonomy (NCBI): domain Eukaryota; kingdom Metazoa; phylum Chordata; order Crocodylia; family Alligatoridae; genus Alligator; species Alligator mississippiensis. Next base: position 241,843,031 of record NC_081826.1, read on the forward strand.
GGTTTTGCAACTAGTTTCAGTTTCAAGACATTGGCATTTCCCAATGAAAAACATTTCACCGGGAAATTCCCCAACCACCTGTAATGTGGAACATATTGCACTAGTTTGTATGACAGAGAGAGTTGACAAAAACCAAATGCATACATGTGCGCTGAAGTTATTGTAAAATGCATTAATCCACACTGCAGTTAGAAAACCTAATATAGGTGCAGTAGGCCAAGACCTAAACCCCTGTCTCAAGTGGATGCCTGGAAAAACTATTCTTTTTTTTTTTTTTTATATTTCCCTATCTTGAGAATAGGTCTTGAGAATAAAAAAAATATTCCTCCTCATCCACCCTCAGTGCCCCATAGACCTCAAAGCACTAAATAAAGGACATAATATATGTCCTAACTTCTCTGTTTAATGCCATGTAAAATGAAGCAAAATTACTTCAAGGCCACACAGAAATTAACTATCAGATCAGGACATTTTAATTTAAGTCCTTTGAATCCTGGCTGAAGACCTAATGCAAAACAATAGAGCAAGCAGTCACCAAAATATTATGAAAAGTCCAAAAATAAGACGAAAGACAACAATGTGAAAAGAAAGAAGATAATTGTGCTGACAATCTATTTCAGCTACAAAAAAAGAAAAGGACTTTACAAAGTTGAAAACACTTGGAAGTAAAATAAGGAGTCTGTCCAATGGAACTCCCCAAAGAAGAAGGGACTAACCTATACATTTTGAAACCATGGACTTTGCAGTTGCCAAATGTAAAAATTCAATTTCCTCCACAGAAAGTAAACATGTAAAGTAAAAATCAGAATATAATCCAGGATATTAAAAATTGAGCTAAACTGAGATGAAATACATATTTGGCCAGATAGTCAGGTCTGACCAAGCTAGCACTCAAATTCAGGAACCAATGGGGAAAATGAGCAGCGACAATGCTGGGCAGGGGGCTGCAGGGGCAGCTTGGGATATTATAGCCACCCCAAAATTCACCTTAATAAGGCTGTAGCCACCCCTCGCAGCACCACCCCTGTCCAAACCCCCCATCTCCCCCCAGGCCACTAACCCCACACAGCTGAGCCCACTCTGCTTCCATCCAAAGCCCACAGAGGTGTGGTGGTCCTGGCCTGACCCAGACACATCTGTTTGTATACGGTATCTGTATTAATTCTCCTTTTGTGGATAGCATAGATAAATGTTTAAGTGGGTATTGTTGAAAAAAAAAATGTATGTTTGGCCAGAAGTGCAACCCCCACCCCCACAATTTTCAGTCTAGCCCACCTCAGCCCCCCCCCCCCCACCCAGAAAGAGGCTGGCACCACCCCTGGAAATGAGAAATCCAATATAGTGCCTTCATGATATTAGATACAATTTAAGACTGCTCCAATCTGTGCACTGCAAGAATTCTAGGGCTGTTGTTCAACCAGAAAACCACAAGCCTAACTCTTTCCTCATATTATTTATACCCATGTAATAATGATAACAGGTTTAGTGGAATTTCCTCCAAATCCTTATTTGGATTCAATATGTAGTTGAAGGACAGTTCCTTCTTCTCTCCCCCACTCCCACAAAAGAAACCTTCTCATGTTTGTGGGTGATGACCAGTATATCTGTAAATATGTTCTTCAGTGACAAACCTTCATAACAGCAATACAGTATGCTGAGAAGAACATGAAAGCCCACTGCTAGACGCTGCTGTGGCTACTTTAGAGTGCTCTTTAAGCACAAAGTAGCTGTAATGCTGGCTTAACCAGCCATCAGAGCATTTCCCCCATGGGGACACAATTTAATTAGTTTTATAATTTAATGAAAGGGTTTGGATTTCAGTGTGTGAAATAAGAGCACACCTTTCCCCCAACATTTCTGGTTAGGAAGCCTCAGGGCAGGAGCCCCAGATGAAAATAAGGGAAATAGGAAACAGGAGTGGGGAAGGCAGTTCAGTCTGAAATCAGCAGGCTCACTGGATATTTCTGGTGGTTTTTTTAGATGCATGCAACCAATTCAAATGAATAATAAAAGGTTCAATATACAATATATTTGCATTTTCTTTTTATTTGTATTGAAGTGGTCCTGCATGGATCTTATCAATTATAAAGGTAATTTTTTTGTTAACCAATTTAATACTGAGCTCATAAAGGGAGCTAGATTGACTACTCTGGGGACTATGGCTTTTTTATGCATATATCTACACAATGGAAGCAGTGGTTTTGTCCTTTATGACTACTATGAATTAATCAGATAGTGCCTCCCTACTGAAAAAAACAGTATAAGCTCCATGTATGGTAGTGTTTTTTGCCACTGGAAAGAATCCACGTTCCTGCGCCCACTGAATTCCATGGCAGAGCTTCAGGAACGCAGGATTAGGTCCCTCTAGTTTTAACCAAATAGGAAAACAGCCTTTCTGTTATAGGATCACTGTCAAATGCAGCCTTGACATACTGTGTGAAGAAAGGCCACTTGTATTTGACAGTGACAAAAACCTCTGATAGTATCCCTACCTGATATATGGAATTTTTAACAGTTTATCATGACAAAATTCTTTTACAGTTTATGATATCCAAGGCTAAAGAGACAATAAAAAAGCCATTATAATGTCTCTGATTTAGAACAAAAGAACAAAGGCATTTAAGCATTGTGCAACACCAAAAATGTTACTTTATCTGGGACACTGCCCCCCATTCTCCCTGTTGCACTCTCACAAGCTGGTGGGGACAAGCAACGGTGCCTACCTGCCTGCTTGCAAGGCACTATGCACCACTCCGACTCCCAGCCAGATTGCCCCACACCCCTACATTTCCAGGATGCCCATTATATTTCCCAAAAGCTGGCCAGGACCAGCCTCTGAAATCTGGGACTGTCCTGGCTAAAATGGAGCATATGGTCATTCTACACTAGCACCAACTCTAATGATGAAATCCAGGGAGAAAGCAAGAAAGAACATGCATTCATGTTCTCAAGAGCAGCTCTAGGGGGATGTGCTCAAGATTGGGCCCTTAGCCTCTGGGGCTGGTAGGAAGGACTGGGCCTGCACTGCTGGCTGCCCACCCAGATCAGGACAGGGAGCCAGTCAGCCCCACTCTGGCACAATCAGGTCCAGGGTTCCTAGAGACAGGAGAGTGGAGGTGGAATTGAAATGGTATAACCTCAACACCATACCTCCCTGGATTCACCCCTGTGCATTTCCTACTTTTCCTCTTTGCTTCAGCAGTATCTCAGCTGTTTTTGATATTAAAAACTAAAATCTTCCATAGATTTTAGGTCTGGATCCAGACTTCCCCAATATTTGAGGTGGGTCTGATTTGTCACTGGTGTCCAAAGATATCTTACAGTCCTTATTTTTATTTGTAGCAAGGTTGCTAAATCTGCAGGAAGTTGGATCTGTTGTACTGGTACAGGCCCATCACCACCCAGCAGAAGGAAATGTAGTAAGCCTGGAGCCAATAGTTTCCTGTCTCAGGTAAAAAAAAAAAATCATCCACAATCTTTCACATAACCCAAATTAAACTTCAGTGCACTGAAGTTTAGTACTTTTCTCTTGTAATCATATTCACAGTACATAGGATGTGGTCAAGAAACAGAGCTCTAAAAAAGGCACTACTGAGCTTCTGAATGAAACAAGACTTTTGAGGTGCTACCTGCACAATGATTATCACATTTTCATACATGATGCATTCTCATCAACATTTGAGTAGTTATGAAGGTAAAAAGCAAAAGGCTACATGCGAGACTCCCACAGTCCATTCTTTCTCACTGGTTAGTATGCAAAATCAAATGTCTTAGCAAGTCTAATGACCCCTCCTAAACAAAAAAGCTTAATTTGGAATTAGAGTAACCTTTTATTAATAAAATAAATAAACTAAATAAAAATAAATAGAAAATTGCCATAAAAGGCCAGAGAACCTTCCCCAAAGTAAGCTAAAGCAGAGTAAACTTTATTGATATTTGGTTTGGTTGCCAAACAACTATGCCATTATATACACTCAATGGGCACGTCCACACATGCAAGCACTTGTGCTTGTAGCAGCTCAAATAGAAGCGGTGCAAATGTGAGCCAGGGCTTTTTGCCTCAGCACATGTGCTTGGACATGCACTTTGTTGTGGAGCGAATTGTGCCACTTGGGGCAAAATAACCCTGCCTGCCTCCTCCCAGATCTGCGCCAGGGGGAGCTACAGCCTGTGGCCAGCACCTGTGCTGTCCCCAGCAGTATAAAAAGCTACTCTGTTCTGGCTCCAGTAGTACAAAAAGCTGCCCTGGCAAGTAGTTCAGGGCTACTCGCTCTCAGGAGCTTTTGGGGCCCAGCCAATTGGTACCTGGGGACACCAGCCCTTGTGCCAGCCAGACTACTGAAGCAGCCCTGATAGTTCCCTGACTTTACCCACTGCAGCAGTCTGACAGTGAGGGCTGCTGCCTGGCTGTGACCTGCTCTGCACCTGCCAGACCTGGATAAGACATCTGCTCCTCTGGGCCAGGTGCCAGTGGGCTGTGGCTGCAGAGTTGGCCTTTGTGTGGTGCTACGGCAATGTGTGCCCCCTGCCCAACCCAACACGGGTTACGGCCCTCCCACCAGGGATACGGCTCCCCCACAGGGGCTACTCCCCATTGCAGGGTCCACATGCCCCACCCCACTCCTGTTTGCTCCCCCAGCCCCCTCGATTGCTGCACTGCCTGGCCCCATCCCCTGCTGGCTCCTGCAGCCCCCCTGATGGCTGCCCCCTCAGCCCTCTCCCCCCCCCTGCTGCCCTAGCCCCCAATGGCTGCCTGCCCAGCCGCATCACAACAGCCAGCATGGCTTCATCGTGGGTAGGTCTCGTCTTACCAGTCTCATCTCCTTCTACGAACGGGTCTCTCGCCACCTGGACACGGGAGGGAAGGTTGACGTTATATACTTAGACTTCCAAAAGGCTTTTGATCTAGTATCCCACAATGTCCTTGTGGAAAAATTGGAAGATTGTGGGCTTAACTGCTCAACAGTTCAGTCGGTGGAAAACTGGCTGCATGGTAGGAGCCAGAGAGTTCTCATGAACAGATCTTTGTCATCCTGGTGAGACGTGGTCAGTGGTGTCCCTCAGGGATCTGTGTTTGGACCGGTGCTTTTCAGCATCTTTATTAATGATTTGGAGGTGGGTGTGAAAAGCTCTCTGGCCAAGTTTGCAGACAACAGCAAGTTATGGGGGAGCGTGGTCATGCCAGAAGGTTGCAGATGCAGGCAGACCTGGACAGGCTGGAGAGTTGGGTGGACCAGAACCAAATAAAATTCAACATTCAGAAGTGTAAGGTGCTCTATCTGAGGACAAACAATCCCCAACATACCTACAGGCTTGGTGGCAACAATTTGACTTGCACCACGGCCGAAAGGGACCTAGAAGTAGTGATTGACTATCACATGAACATAAGCCAGCAGTGTAATGTGGTGGCCAGCAGAGCAAACATGCTGGCATGCATTAACCATTGCATCTTATGCAAAACTTAAGGAAGTGATACTCCCACTGTACTCTGCACTAGTGAGACCACAGCTGGAGTACTGCATCCAGTTCAGGCGCCGCACTTCAACAAAGACATGAAAAACTTGAGAGGGTCCAAAGAAGAGACACCTGTATCATCAGGGACTTGCAAGACAAGCCATACAAGGAGAGGCTGAGGGACTTGGGGCTCTTCAGCCTACAGAACAGAAGAGAAGACTGAGAGGGGATTTGGTAGCAGCTTACCACTACATCAGTGGAGTACATCAAGAACTTGTGGACAGCTGTTCACCAGGGCACCCTTGGGGAAGACCAGGAATAATGGATACAGACTCCTGGAAGCTGCGTCAGGCTCAATTCCAGGAAAAAACTCCTGCACAATCAGGGTGTCCAGACTGTGGAATAAAATCCCTCCAGTGGTGGTGCAGTCACATACCCTGGAAATCTTCAAAAGGAGATTGGACAGTCACTTCGCTGGGGTCACTTGACCTCTGTTGTCTTTTCCTGCCTAGTGCAGGGGAACAGGACCCGATGATCTACAAGATCCCTTCCAGCCCCTAACAATCTATGAATCTATGAATGTCCTGCAGTCACCCCTCTGCCCAGCCCAAAGATGTAGGAGCCTGTATAGAGGCACAGAGAACAGGGGGCACCCAGGGGCTGGCAGTGACCAAAGCCTCACCACGGCAGGGAGTTGCTGGGATGAAAGTGTTGAAAGGTTAGTTTAAAGGAAAGTAGAAGGTGGGGTAGACTTGCACTTTATAGACTAACCAAAGTAGATGTGTGTGTATATATATAGCACAGGGGTATAGGTTGTAGCTGTGTTGGTCTAAGGACATAGGCAGACAAGGTTCTTTGGGTGAATCTGATATCTTTTCTTAGACCAACTTAAATAGTTGGAAAAAAAATTTTAAGCAAGCTTTCGGGTTCAAAACCCCTTCATCAGGCTAAGGAAGTTTCAGCAGTTGGTGTGTGCTCTTCCTGAATGGGACGAAAAGTAAAGAAGCCAGAGGCTGGGATGGGCTGCATGCAAGACAGGCAGTCAGTGGAGATGCAGATTGAGGAGTCAATGGGTGAGAGAGAGGCTGGGTGGGGGGGGAGAGAAGGGGGATGAATAGTGGAGAAGTACCTGGGGAGTCGGATGTCAGGCAGGTTATAATATGTCATAAATGTCATACGATGGCAGGCTGAGAGCCCTGGGGCTCTTTAGCCTGGAAAAGTGCAGGCTCAGGGGTGATCTGATGGCCACCTATAAGTTTATCAGGGGTGACCACCAGTATCTGGGGGAACGTTTGTTCACCAGAGCGCCCCAAGGGATGACAACTATGTCAAATGGTCATAAACTACTACAAGACCGTTTCAGGCTGGACATAAGGAAGAATTTCTTTACTGTCCAAGCCCCCAAGGTCTGGAACAGCCTGCCGCCGAAGGTGGTTCAAGCGCCTACATTGAACACCTTCAAGAGCAAACTGAATGCTTATCTTGCTGGGATCCTCTGACCCCAGCTGACTTCCTGCCCTTTGGGCAGGGGGCTGGACTCGATGATCTTCTGAGGTCCCTTCCAGCCCTAATGTCTATGAAATCTATGAAATCCCTAACTTGCACTCCCAGCCCCCATGGCTGCCCCCCCACCCCAGTCAGATGGAGAAGGGATTGGGGGGCTGGGGGAGATGGGGCTGGGCGGGGAAGGGATTGGGGCGGTTACTCAGGTTGCTCTGGCAGCCAGAGCATCTCTATGGAGGACCCAGCCTCTGGTTGCCTCAGGGGTTTTTGTAGCGTTTTTTGACCCCTGGATATCCACGGGTCTAATTTTGCCCCTGAGCTGCAAATTTGCAGCACGGGGAACATTTTCTCATTCCTGCATGTGACTCTTACAGTGTCTCAAAGGGGTTTGAGATGCTGCAAGAAGCATGTGTGGGCTCATCTGGATGCCCCCAATGTGTGTGTGGTATCATGCCTTGGATTTTCAATGTGTGGAAAGAGACACTTAACCAGGAAAGTTAAAAAGTACCCTAGCATTATTCTTAATATTCATCCTAAGCTGATCTCAGCTACAAATGTATTTCCACATAACTTAAGGAGAACTTTAGCCTGTATGAAAGGAAGGTTCCTGGGGTATTGGTTAAATGGCAGTTATATAAAGTGGAATGGATGAGTAGCATTTGTAGACAGGGTTGGATTTAGGATCTGGCAAAAGGGGATGCAGGAGCAGCCACTCATGCTGCCACTTCCCTATTCCCAGCCTCCTCTTTTCCATTCCCCTCCACTGGTGGGGAGCAGTGCTGCACTGCAGGACCTTCTGGGGACTTTTTTAAAGTCCCTAAAGTATGTAAGAATCCCCCCCTTCTCCTCCATACTCAAAGGTATGTTTCCCCACCTCCCCCTTCCTCCCTCTCCTGCCTGCAATTGCTTTTTTCGGGGTGGGAATGGGGGTATTCAACTGGGTATGGGCTCAAGTAGAAACAGCAACAGTGGCAGCAGTAGATGGGCAGGATGGTGAGTTTCCCCACTCTACCTGGTCCTGCTAGAGCAGGCATAGAGAGGAGGACCCCCACCCTCCAGCCCATCATCACTGCTGCTGTTCCCAACTGAGCCCAGCCCCTGTGCAGCCTGGCTGGACAGGCAGGAGCAGCTTTGAAGCTTCCCCCACCCCTGGGACAGCAGGGAAAGCAGCAGCATGTAGGGGGGTGGAGAAGGGGAGGGTACAGGAGTACGTTTGAGGGGAGATGGGAAGGCGGGGGATTCTTACATGTTTTGGGGATTTAAACAATGTTGTCAGAAGCTCCCAGGGGGGCAGCAAAGTCAAAGGAGGCGGGGGGCAAAGGGATAGGGAGGACAGCCCTCTGGATGAGCCCCTCTTTGTAGACAGACCTGGTAAAAATCAAGGTCATCCAGGAAGTGATCTATTAAACAAAAATTAATTGGGTAATTAGGTTCCTACACAGGTCTCAAATCAGTGTGCTAGGAAAGAGAGACCAAAGCATATTGACATCTGTACATGATGTCAGGCGTGTCTGATAACGCCTGAAATTTTCAGACCACAAGTTTTACAGCCTCTGCAGTACTTGCATTCCTGGTGAAGACCTTAAAAGTGAATACGTAGTAGAGAAAAAAGAAAACCTGTCAAATACATAAAAACACCAGATATCAATATTCTGAAATGAATGGTTATTAGATGTTGAAATACTAAACTTGTTGAATAACTAATGGAAAAGCAGTTTATGATAATGCAGCACAGGTTGACAAGGTATTCTTTTAATTACAGGAATCAGAATAAATGGATTAAAAAAACAGATCTTCTGTACATCAAGGCTGTATATGTTTACAAGGCCTCTACTGTATACAATCACTGAAGTGTCAAGGAACACATCGCACAACTGCAGAAAGGAGCTGAGGCTAAAGATAAAAACTAACAGGAATGCAGTTTTATTTTATCAGTAGAATGTAGACTTTTACTTATGACATAACAATATAGCTCTATCTTTCCATCTCTTTTTTCTCCTCCCTCTAAAATTAAGCTATCTGTTATCCACATACAGTACACTGCATTAATTTTGTTAATTCCTAATCCTATGAGAAATACTGTTACAGTCTGGTATCATTGAAAATGTTCCTTGGTTGTTAGATTTCTATTACATCAGATACATTTTACATCTACATGTATAAAACATAAACTACAGTTATTGATAATGAATCTAATACACTTTTTACCAGTAGGTAGTAATAATAATGATACACACTTGTGTTCTCAAGTAAGAAATATATATTGTATAGCTGCTTTTTTATTTTAAAGACTATTAAAGTCAAGTAGACATTTAATGGCTTTAGGGAAAGCTTTATTCCAGACTGCAACTGCTGTTTTGTAAATTAAACATCTACATGCTTTACTCTGTGATGAACTGACTTACTAAATCCTTTCAAATTATATTGACTTCTTATTTTGAAGTTTATCTAATCCTTTATAGTACCTAAAAGAAGCATGTAATATCAAAATGTCTGGCCAAGATTTACTTCACTAGCCCACTTATGTTAAACATATCTATTCTCATCAAATCCTATATGTTTTACATGCATCAAAAAATAATTACAGCAACATATTAATATCACTAAGAGACTTGATATAGGCACTCTGAGGAATAGCATTACAACCATAACTCAGATCTTGTTATCTTTGGGAAAAAATTAGATATTGTTACAGCAGTAAAAGTATACAGTATGTGTCTAATCAAGAGATGAATTTTAAATAAATCCCTTAAGAGGTCTCAAACATAATGAACTTAATGAAAATTAACACAGTGTGAAACAGAGCAGAAATGGAATCATGGACAGCATAAATCAGTGTTCAGACTGGAAGTTCTTAAAAGCTCATATTATAATTTTGAAAACAATTATCTTAAGAGGCCTTAATAACGAAAAAGCAATAAAGCTATTATAGCCATTCTCTGGAGTGTTCCACTTCACCTTGTTATTAAACTGTTAAAACAAAACACAAATATTGTGCTTCAGGCTGGATGACCTCTACATTTGTTAACATGAACTCTGCATGTTCTAATGCAAGGTCACAAAATCAAGTCAACCTATGAGCAAAAAGGTTAAACAACATAAACAAAGTGTATCAATGTCCTTTTCAAAGAGGTATGGATCAAAATCAATTATGAGTAAGACAAGAAAATAGATTTTTTTCCCCTTTCATCATATTTCTGATTACTATTGACCCATTTTAATACAGTGACTGTCAGCTAACTTATTATTATTAGTGGGTAGTTAGCCTGGTCACTTCTTCCTGTTCAGGGACTGGATTTATGGGGCCACATTACTGAATAAAAATAAATACCATACTTTATCTTATCTGCCTGTCTGTGACTTGTTATTTTCAATAAGTAAGTTTATGCAAAATGTATCACACTTCATAAGTAATTTTGAAAACAGCTTCACTCTGCATTTGTTTTACAGGGATAATGAAGATTGTATGGCTTCAATTTTTAAAGTCTTTCTTTTTTTAATTTTAATGCGTAAGTGACAAACTGTCTTTTCAAGAGTATGATACCCAGTATTCAATATTGAAGGTAATTTGACAGAAAAAGAGCAAAACAAATATACTTTCTATGGGACTAAGTTTAGTGGGGAATTTGACATTCTCCTGATAATACTAAAATCACATACCAATAACACTGTTTTAAGTAAATCCAGTGCCTCCTGACAGTCTCCTAATTATCTGCCAAATCATCATATACAGCCATAGCAACACAGCAAGGCCTACACCAGCAAGACTCGACATTGACCTGGAGGGAGCACCTCTAAATTAGAGAAGATCTCTACCTTTATATATGCATTCCTTGATCTCTATGAAGAAACTGCCAACCAGGATGCCAATTAGTGCCAGTTATGGCTGGCGGGTTTTTTTAGTGAGGTATTTCACATACCTCACTAAACTGCTTTCAGAGGATAACTTAAATGCTTGTTTTGCCCTAAACCTGCAAGAGGATCTTTATAGGCAGACCATTATACTCTGCAGAGTTCCAGTGAAGTCACATGCTGAATGCACATAATATTTGTAGGATCAAAGTCTATGTCAGCCATGTATGAAATACAGATCTAACTTCATTCCTTCCAACTTTGAGGGAACTGAGTCCAAATCTGTCCCTGGTATGTTGGGTTGACAGGAAGCAGAGTGCTAGGAAACACTTTTTGAGACCCTTAGTCTCAAAAATCTAAATATTTATGATTTAAATATTGTAAATGTTATAGGAAAAGATTCTTTTATTAGGAAAGTCAACCCATCAGTTCATCTCTTTTGGGAAGATGCCTCGCCTGTAAACATGAGTTTTAGAGCCTTCTGTTGCATTTCTCCTTCTTCCTGCTCCTCCACAATATTAAAGGGTTTGAATGCTACCCCAGACTTCCTACCTATCCTCTTCCCAAGAAATTGCCAATTAGCTTGGTCTTCTTCCTGCAGTAGTTCCTCAGAACTATTTAAAAAAATCTCTTTTCCTTCTTCTCAGATAAGCATAATGGGCATTTATACACATGGCCTGGGAGTGGGAGCAGGGTGGGTCTTTAATTAGAGTGGCTTCAATTAAAGCGCCTGGAGCATCTCGTGTATCAGCATCCCTGAGCTTAAAAATGGTGGCGGAGCACTTTAACTAAAGCTCAAACAAGCTTTATTTAAAGCACCCCTACCACCATTTTTAAGCTCCGGGATGCTGATACACGAGATGCTGGAGTCTATTAGAGTATGGTTATTAATAGAGTCTGCTCTGATGCACTGTAAATTACACCACATTCGAGCAGCCTCACTGCTCATGAATAGGCACCTGATAGTCCCAAATCTACCTGGGGAACAAAATTTAGGGTCATTCAAAGGACACCATAGGACAATTACCCAACTTTTATTCAACTGTAATGGAGAAGGTAAAGTATGGCCACCACCTCTACCAAAGCAATAAGGTCTTCCAGGGTTTAGGCAGCATCTTTCTCACTTTCCACAAACCACAAAAATGCTCCCTTTCTTAATGGAGATAAGGAAAAATAGTACTATATAAGGCTAACATGTAGTAGGAACTCTATTACCTAGTGTTAACTACAGATGTTTTTTCAAAATATTTTGCACATGCTGCTTTATTGTCTTTAGATCAATTAGAAAATTAACTTTATTTTTTAAATGTAGGTACAATAGAGTTGTCATATGGGGTCGGACTCGATGATCTATTGAGGTCCCTTCCGACCCTAACATCTATGAATCTATGAACAGACAAGTGGTCAGTTAATCTCAGTATTTTGATTCTGACAAAAGCTAGTACCATATTCTTCAGCAGAAGGTAAAAGAAACTATTTGAGGCTGAAATGAACTTGCCTTGGGAAGGGGGGAAGTTCAGTTATTGATTTATGCACTTAAAATGGTGGACTTATTTTCCTTCTCTAGAAAAAATGCCTATTGAATAAAACTGCAGAGATTCATTTTATACATATAAGGGTTTAATTTTCTCCTTAGCCTTCTGTGCAACTTGAACTCTGATATCTAGTGGCAATAAGTTTCAGAGATTAAGTGTATTTGTAAACATTTAACAGTTTAATTTGTTGTATGTCCACCTGCTTTGCTATATTAGAAAGTTAACCACATGTTTATTTTCTTTTATATACTGCAATCATATCCTGTTTTATTCATCAGCAGGGAGCTGGGTTTTCTGTTCACCATAGAAAAACATGGTAAAAGCTGGATTTTCACATTTTACAGAGAAAAACCTGGATTTTCTCATTCTGAATAGAAAAACTTGTATTTTCTCCTTTAAAGGAAAACACAGGAAATGGTAGGTTTCCCATCTAAATCTCATTGTACACAAATTGGATTGTTTGCCCTTGATAACATGCAGGGACCTGGGGTTTTTGTTTCCCATGGAAAAACGGGGTGGCAGGGAGCAGGTTTTGACTTTTGACCAAGAAAAATATGGATTTTTCATTTTAACAGAGAAACACACAGATTTTCCACTTTTGCAAAGAGCTCTCTGTAGGCTGGCAGAGTTCCAGCCTGCAAGGGGCTGGGGGGGGGGAGGAGGGCAGTCAGGCAGGAGGTGCCATGTGCATATGCACACTTACACATGAACATGGCCACCAGGCAACCTGGAGAACAACTCCTGCAGGTAAGTCTGGTGACAGTGTGGGGGAATGAGGCCCCCATAGTGAGGGAGGCAGTTGGACAGGTCTGCTTCTCAGCTGGAGCAGTGCATGGAGCTTGGGGCCCAGGGCTGGAATGCATGGCTGCAGGGCCCCAGCAGGGAGTGGGACAGAGCCACAGGTGGCTCATCCAAGGGGAGGTAGAGGCAGGGGAGGCTGGCTCCCTTGTGCTGCACGCCCTCCTGGGAGGATTTGGGGGCATGTGCAGGGCCATGGGTGGGTTGCCTCTTGTCGGCTGGAGCTCCCCACCCTGCTACCCTCCTCCCGGGGCCTCTGCAGCCCAGTGGGTGAGACCCAGCACAGCAGGGCACAGTGGGGTGGGGAAGCTCTTTGCCACCATGAACACCTACTGCCATGGTGAGGGACCCTTACCCACCTGGCAGCAGTGGGGGTGGCAGCATAGAGTTGTGCTGCTGCCGGGTGGGTTGGGAGTGCCTTGCCACAGCAGTGCAGAGCTCCCAGCAGCAGCAACAAGCTTTCCTGCCCAGCTTCACTCTATCCTGCTGTTCCAAGTCCCACCTGCTGGGTTGCAGAGACCCTCGGTGCAGGCAGTAGGGTGGGAAGCTCTGAGTCTGCATCTGCTCCCCCGATGGACTCCACTCTGGAGGTGGTATGCATGGGGGAGGGGGAGCTAGGCTCCACTCCTCTGCAGCAGATGCCACTTCCCATGGGTAGCAGCCAGAGCTTGGGCACTACTGCGTGGGGCAGGGAGCTACAGACCCAGGTCCCTGGTCCATTAGCTCTGGAAGCTGGGGGCCCCCTCCAGCAAGCCTAGAGTGGGTGGGGGGCTGTGAATGAGGAGTGAGGAGCACAAGCAGGGGTGAGGGGATGTGGGTAGTGAGTGAAGGTCACCAGCAGGACCAGGGAAGCTGTGGCTGCTGAATGAGGGGCATCAGCAGGATGCAGGGGCTGTGGGTGGGGCATGAAGAGCAATGGCATGGGCAGCACACCAGCATATATGGGTTGCTCAGCACCACAAAGCAGTGGAGGTGATAGCTGCAGCTGGACCTGCATCCTGGTGAATGAAGGGGGCAGGGGGAGCTCTAATTTTCCATGATAAGAAACCCAAAATCAAACATCAAAATTTATAGGTATTTTGAATTTATTTTATTATAGTGATTCAGGCACTGGTAGGCTTCCAAATTGTTTTAAAATTGTAAATCTATCAATAAAACTTTGTTTTCAACTAAAATCTATATATATAGTGGTGTTTCATTTTAATCATGGAAAAACAAATATTTGGGGGTTTTGATCAGAGAATTTGCAATTTTTAAACAGAAAAAAACCCAGGATCCCTGTTCATGAGCTAAGCAGTACCCAATTTTCCAAGCTCTCTGCATAATAGAAGTTACACTATGTTCATAAAATACTTCTATTTTTGCATAATTCTAGAGAATGGGTAATCAGAACTGAAACTAATATTGCTGCTGGAGGCATATTGTTGCTTCATATATCCCGATCTTTATGTATTCTACTATTACATATACTTTTCTTTCTTAGTCTCTTCAAGGTTCTTTCATTTGCCAAAATGAAATAATTCATCCTAGTAGTGCCATGTTGCCCTCTCTCTTCCAACTCTCTCTTCCATATAATTA